>NC_077230.1:364833106-364970606 GCF_027887165.1 Monodelphis domestica
ATTTGGCACTATGTCTCAAAGTCATGAAACCAGGGACCCCATTATACCACTAATAGCCACACACTTGAAAGAGATAAAATAATGAGAAAAAGGAATTACTTGTACAGAAATATTTACAGGGACACTTTTTGTTACAGTTAAAAACTGGAAACCAAAATGTGTGTGCCCATCAATCGTAGAAAAGCTAAACAAATCATGGTGTATATATTAACATGCTATGAGAAAAACAAAGGATGGATTCAGAGGGATGTCCAAATATTTATAGGTACTGATGTGGAGTAAAATAAGAAAAATTTATATAATGACTATAGTGTGGGGGTAGAACTATTTAGAAAGATTCAACTCTGATCACTGCAAAAACCAATTACAACTCGAGAAAACTAACACTGAAGCATGCTATCTACCATCTGACAGGAAAGACAGACTAAAGTAACAGAATAAGAAATAACATTTTGAAACATGGCTAATTTGTAGATCAATTTTGCTTATCTATTCTTGTTAAGAAAATGGGTGTTTTGTAATACCCAATGGAATCACGCGTCGGCTATGGGGGATGGGGGGAGGAAAAGAAAATGATATTTGTCTTTAATGAATAATACTTGGAAATGATCAAATAAAATATTATAAAATTAAAAAAAAAAGAAATGGGTGTTTTTTTGTTTTTGTTTTTAATGAGGGGAAAGGCACTGGGAGAGATGAGCTAATAATAGTGATGACCAAAAAAGAGATGATAAAAATGTCATTGAAGTTATTTTTTATTAAACAAAGGAGAGAACAGAAGGCAACTCAGAGGAAAACACAGAAGCAGGAGAGCTTTAAAACTAATAAGTTGGGGGCAGCTGGGTAGCTCAGTGGATTGAGAACCAGCCCTAGAGATGGGAGGTCTTAGGTTCAAATCTGGCCTCAGACACTTCCCAGCTGTGTGACCCTGGGCAAGTCACTTGACCCCCCCATTGCCTAGCCCTCACCACTCTTCTGCCTTGCCGCCAATACACAGTATTGACTCCAAGACAGAAGGTAAGGGTTTAAAAAAAAAAACCTAATAAGTTAAATTTATTATAAATTTTCAGAACCTAAAGGTGAGATATTATATAAAGTACTTTGAAGACCATAAAGTGCTACATAAATGCTAGTTATTATTATTACTGAAGGGAATCCCTTCCAACTTTTCAAAGTCCTTGAAAGGATAAGGATTCAAGGATACTTCTTCAAATGGTTAGAGCAGCTGAAATTTTACTTTCTGGTAGGACAAGGATTATAGGTTTTATAAAAAGAAGGAACAACTTGCTGGACTTATCTAAGCAGTTTCAGAGCTTCCTGTTGGCATACATCTCCCAAGCTGGGAGGAAAAAGCCCAAGATTCTAGTAGTTCACCTAAAACCCATTTACTGTAAGAATCAAATTGCTTTAGACAAAGGTGGAGAAACCTCATTCTCCTGAAGATCAGAGCAAGTTCTAGCAACCAAATTGCTTCTAACACCCCCAAATCAGAAATTAAGACACAGATTTGCCATCCAGTTGTACTTAGGTAGACTGGCAACTCTGCTTGTGCTCATGTGGACTGTAGAGAACCTGAGGTTGTCCAAATAGAAGAACCTTTTGACATCAGTAAGTCTCCTTCTTTCTTCTAAACTGCCTAAGCCAAAAGAGATGGGGTGGGTGGCTTTTCAGGGAGGGTTACATTACCTTCAGTAATATACTTACCCCAAGAATCTCAACATATTCATAAATCTGGGCTTCAAGGAAAGCAATGTCTTTATTCCTCTCAGTGTCCCTGTGAATAAGAAATGATCCAGGTTATCTGAAAGGGATTGAAATCTTCCATAGAATGATATAATGGGAGTTCTTTATAGCCTAATTCCACACAATTCCTCAATCTTAGGATTGTTTCATTTAGCACCTCATTCTTTATAAGAGAGCATATCCTTTAGAGAAGCAGTTTTTAAAATGTTACGTTATAAACACCTAAACCCTTAACAGGTTGATAAAGCAGAATTTGGAATCTTAGAAATTTGAAAATATCACGGAAGGCATTAATACCATTGACAGAGAACATTAAAACACTGAGTCATGGGCCTATCACCAATGAACAGATCAAAACAAGAGTCCTCAATGACCTCCCCTCCCCCAAACCTAACAAATTTCTAAATCCTGTCACTTTAACTTAATTCCTCTTCCCATCCTTCTCTTCAGTCACCTGAACCCAAGTTCAAGATGACATTCTCTCTCATCTAAATAATGATAAAACTCCCCTAAATTCTGTCCCAAGAATTCCTTTCTTCAGTACATCCTTTACACAAGCCAAAATAATCTTCTCAAACATAGGTCTGACTGGCCTTGTGACTTACGTGCTCAGAAACTTTTGGTGGCTCCCTAACACCAAGATTAAAACACAGTCTTTAATCTGAGCTTAACTGGATCTGTTACCATCACATTGAATTGTTAACATTGTTGAACATTATAATTTTAATTAACACTCAAGTCCCTAATTCACTGTGACAAGTCTGGTCACCATGCTTTAACATAAGCCCATCCCTGGCATGTGCAATGCACTTCTTTCTCCTCTTCCTCCACCTCAGTGTTGCTTTCTTCAAGGCTCAGCTCAGGTGAAGCCTCTTCTCTGGGAAGTCTTGACTGACTGTCTCATTTCTCTCCCTCCTTCGGGGGTTCCTTACTCTTCAGATTCTCTTCAAAGCACTTTATGTGAGCTCTCCTTTGTCCCACATATTCTGATTGCATTACACTTATCTGGGTCTATATTTGTGGAAGACAGGAAGGGTTTTGTTTTTGTCTTTCATCCCAGGTGCTTTGCATCAAGTTGGAGGCTTAGTAAATGTTTTCTAAATTCAACCTCTTTACATTTCTAGCTAAACAAAGCAACATTCCTGTAGCATAGTCTAGAGCCAACTCTAAATTAAAACAAGTGCAGCTACGTTACAAGTGACCATCACTATGGTTCAGTGATGGCAAAACATAATAGACTTTATAATCTGCATTTTAAACAATGATGACACTAAGTCCTTTATAAAACACTTTGCTTTGTCAAGTACTATCATCCCCATTTTACACACGAAGAGTTTGAGACTCAAAGGTAAATGTCTTACCAATGGATCAAAGCTGGGATTTAAGCCCAATTCTTTTACCTCCAAGTCCAACACTTCTTGGGCTATACTATACTATACTATACTACCTGTTGTAAACCTCAAAATTTCCTTAGACTTATAAATGTTGGAAATTTCACCATTGGGATATTTCATACTTGGAAAATTTCTTACTGATAGTCTATTGGAATGGGAACCCCATTGGATGGGAGGTTCTTTCTCTTCCCTTCTTAAGATTACTTTAGGACAGAAACCTTTTGCTGAACAATGGAAAGGACTTTGACCTATGCTTAAGCATAGAACAGGAATTTCTTTGAGTCTTGATTGATTTTAGAATTGATACAATGGAGATACTTGGAATAAATCTCCACCCTATTCAGTCCTAATAGGATTGAGTAAGGGCTGCAGCCTAGATAAAAATTTAATTATCCAAATCTCTACCCTACTCAAGTTAACAGGATTTAGAAAGGGCTGTAGCAAAGGAGTAAAGTTTTAATCATTTGAAAATATAACCTTCCACAGACATGTGCAAAAGCCAGAAACCTCTGGGCGGTCCTGGGTTAAGCTAGAGCCTCCATTGGCACAGGGAAATTGATGAAGAGTGATTGGTAGATGGGAGAACTGAGGGGAGGAACTTGGATGGTTTCCTTAAAGATAGGGGGTCTGAAGACTGAGAGAAGGCGGTTGAGGTTTTGGTCGGTGTGGTTCCTGGGCTCTGAGAAGGCTTGCTCTGAAGGAAGCTGAAGGTGGGGGCCTCTGAGACTGTTTCTCCATTTTGGACACGTGAGTAATAGGGACTGATCTCTTTTCTTTGCCCCAGCTATCTAAGGGCTTGGGCCTTTTGGCCCAGCCTAAACAGAAGGGGTATTTAAGCCCTATTCCCTTCTCTCCCTTTTTCTCTCTCTCTATCTCTAATTCCTTTCTTACTCCTATTGTAATAAAACTCCAAAAAAGGCTGACGGCTGACTTGAGTTTTTCATTTAGGAATTACATAGCTGATTCCTTGGCGACCTTAAATTAATATATATCAGTCTTTTAAAGTGATTCCCTTGTTACACTGTCAGGCAAAAGGACCAACAGAACCAACTAATCAAAAGGACACAAAAACTACCAGGTTACTCACCTCTTGGTTCCCTTTGATTTGGGATTCTTAGCAAACAGAGAGGAGTCAAGTGATTCCAGGGACTTGCCTTTAGTGCTGAATAGTCTCTGGGCTCGCTCTTCCAGTGTCCTGTGAAAAGACAAAGAATTCCCTAGTTATTACTTCAAGCAGTCTCACCTGCACTTGGCTAGTTTAACAGTAGTCAGACAAATGGAACTTAAGTCCCTCTAAAGGTTATGGTGAACAAGTGAAGAAAGGGAATAACAGAGCAGTTAAAAGATTATGGACCCTGCCTCTTACCCGCCACATTTCAGTCCTAAAGCCAAGAGTGCAGATTTCAGTCTGTCCAGACCCAAGGAGGCCAACTCCTAGAAAACAAAGGGATGAGTTAGGATGCTGAAGAAAATTATTCCTGAGACCAAATGCTCCACATAATATCCTTGTGGCATTAGGTATATCTACTATACTGATTCTAATAGTATGATGACCTATACCAGTAATGGCGAACTTTTTAAAGACCAAGTACCCAAACTGTACCCTCACACCTCCTTATCCCAGACAGAAGAGGGAGGAAGCACTCCCATTGGGTTGCCAGCCAGAGGGGAGGGTGATAAGAGAAATGTCCTCAGGAATGGTGGAGATGGGGAGGGGAGCAGCCCCCTTCGCACATGAGCCACATAGGTTCGACAACATGAACCGATACTATATTATATGTATATATATATGTGTATGGCACCAGAGGGAGGAGAGCAAGAGAGTGAGAAAGAGAGAGAGAGAATATATGTTAATGTCTGTGAGACAAACTGGAGTTACAAAAAATTTACCTCCCAGGAAGAAAATGCAGAGAGGTCAAGGTGGGCTCCAGCATGGGTCAATGCACTACTTGTCTCTTTCTGCCAAGAAAGACAATGAAGCTTATTAACAGTCAGCTCTAGGGTAACAACAATGGGTCTCTCCCACCTTCACAAAGTGCAAGTCTTAGAACTGATTTCCAAACCCAAAAAAACACCCAAAAAACCCTAGATTCCATAAAACTCCAGGGCAGTGAAGTTTTATGGAATCTAGGCCACAAATGAGATGAAAGGACCATTTATCATCAGGCCCTTTACTAAAATGCAAAGAGTCATAACTAAATTTTCTAATATAACTCTTCCAGCTCACCGGCCAGCCTGGAAAGGTACCATTGTCCCACTTCTTCTCAAATTCATTCTGAATCTTCCCAAACAGCTCATTCTGGTCTTGCAGGGGCTTCACTCTATCTGTGTAGTCTTGGAGGTACTCAAGCAGCATCTCCAGGTACCTAATAGAGAAATGCATTTGGACAAATTTAGGCATGCTATCTGTGATGGAGGTGGCAACACAAAGAAAGGCTTATTTCCTATCGAGATGTATGTAGGCCCAGGCTTCTCAATGTAGCCATGGCTTCAATGACAGAGCCCTAAATAAGAGAACCTTATACTGCTTATAGGGTATAGTAATGAAGCAACAGAATAGTAATGGCACCAGAGGGAGGAGAGCGAGTGAGAGTGAGAGAGTGAGAGCGAGAGAGCGACAAAATCAGATTCATACTATTAATATTATGCCATAAAAAATGACAAAAGGACAGATTCAGGAAATCTGAAAAGACTTGTTTGAAGTGATATAGATTGAAGTGAGAAGAGTTAGGAGAATAATTAATATGATGACTACAACACTAAAGGAAAACATTTTCCAAGACTGATGCCAAAGCCCACCTTTTGGCAAAGTTGATGGACTAGAGGTACAGAGAAGACAGTTTCAGACAGTGCCAACATATGGATCTGTTTTGCTTGCCTGTATTTGTTACAAGGAAAGGCTTTTATTTTGAGGGGAGGAGGAAGAAAAGAGGGAGAATGTAAAAATAAAGGTACATCAATGAATATTTTTTAAATGCATGATAAAGAACATGAAGTTCAGGAGGGAGTACAAACAAGCAAAGCAGTATCTAAATTTAACATATATTTTACAAAAATCAAATTGTACATGAGATTCATAGCTTCATATAGAATCCCCCCCCCCCATCCTTTATATATGGAAGTATTTATGTTTGTCAAGTTCATAATAACTTTAAAGTATATTCATTCTGCCAAGACTAATGGAGTATGTGTTCTAAAAGTGGAGTATGAGTTTTTAAAATTCCACATTCCTCAATAACTCTGGAAGTCAAGAGTGCTCAGAAAACAGCCAAGGTTGGAATTTAGCCTCTAATTAAAAAAAAAAAAGTCAAGACGTTTGACAATGCTCACCTCTTGTACTCTGCATTCTTCCTTTCCTTTGGAATATCAAATAACTGATCAAAGATGGACAGATATGTGATATAATCCAGTTTCTGAAAATAAAACAAGAGACCTGACTAAGCTGGGTGTGCAGAACTCAAAGATAAAGTCTAACGGATTCTACACAAGATCCAACTTGAGAGCTCAGGGTAACAAGGTACACATTTGAGTCTTTCTTCTTTGAAAATTTTCCAACATTCAATCCCTGCACTACTTTAGTAGGCTTGCTATAGACATTTAGAAGAAAAGCAGAGATAAGGACAGAAAATTATAATCTCTATTGCCACTGCTACTGGAAAAGGCAGGCCAATGACTTTCTCTATGGTTCCATTCACCATCCTTCTGATTTCCTCAACTAACATTACCCTTTTCCCTCTTCCCAGCAACCATCACTTCTCTCTATATATATTGTCTTCCCTTACTGGAATGAAAGCTCTTTTCTATTTGCAGCCTCAGCACTTAGAAGTGTTTAACACATAAAAAATGCTGTCATTCCTTCATACTTTATACTTTTTTGTGGTCCCCACAGCACTCAACCCATCACCTGGTGCATAATCAGCACACATTTATTGTGCTTTCATTTCTAATGAGGAGACTCATTCAGAAAGTGCATTTCACATCTCTAGCCTAACAAGTGAAATACTAACCACCTCTGAGAATTATCCCCAATCTACACTTCCTAACCCACTTCTGGGAATCAAAATCTGTCTAATACTTTACCTCAGATGCTTTTAGGTTGATGTACTTAAGGTAACAGTCATGAAGATCCAGATAACGGCCATATCCTTCTTCATCAGTGAATTCCACCAAGTCTGAGGGAATCATAGAGAACAGTTGCCCCAAATAAATTAAAAACAATCTCTTACATAAAACCTCTCGTCAGCCTAGACATTTAGTCTATTTGCTTCTTCACTAGACACTGAGGTCCATTCACAAAGCTGTCCCCTGTTGCTTCTGAAGCAAGCTAACCACAACATGCCAAAAAAGCTTATCAAACCACCCAAGCTAAGTGAGCTCTGGAAGAAAGGTCACAGACAGCAACTTTCAACTCCACAGAGTTCTAACTTGATTCAGGTGATTACACAAACTGAAACCAAATTGCTTCCTAAGTGATGTTCAACATAGCAGTAAATCAAGCCAAGATTTCACCTCAGGAGATAGCCTGAGAGAATTAACATACATTTTCACTGGGAGTCTCTTGTTTTCCAGAGTTGAAGGAGGCAGCTGCAATCACACACAAACTGGCTGAGCATATTTTTCCTAATATGAAATGTGATACCCCACTTACTTTGTGCTTCTTCACTAGGATTTTCTCTGGCTTTCAGGAGCTCCTCAAATTCCACTGACATTGGCACACAAATCTGAGAAGAGAAAGCACAAAATCCAGATGGATTCTCCATTTCCTCTGAACAAGAGTAACCATTATCTCATATGTAGGACCAAGTCTGGAATTGGGCATTATATGTAGTATGGCTTCCAATAGTGTCCTTGACCTTAATATAGTACCTCCAAGGAGCCTGAGGGATAACTGAGCCTTTCTTTTTATTCCTATCCTAACTAGCCCTCACCCTCTGCCTTGCCCCTAATGCTCTCCAAACAAAGACATTGCCATCTCACCTAAGGATTCAATCAAAGGACCCCTGAGCATGGCCTGAAGCTATAAGCTGAAGCCTATTAAGAGCCTCAAACTCTTTTTTTCTTTTAAAACCTTTGCTTTCTATACTGGAATGGATAGTTCCAAGGTAAGAGTGGTAAGGACTAGGCAACTGGGATCAGATGACATGTCATGGGTCTTCTGGCTAGTAAGTATCTGAGGCCAAATTTGAATCCAGGTCCTCTCATCTCTAGGCATGGCACTCTATCCACTGTATGACCTAGCTGCCTCTTTTTAAGAGCTTTTCATTGATTTTCCCAGCTTGCTTTTCTTTGGTATCCTCAATACTTAGTATTTGGCTCCAAGTAAATGTTTATTAATTATTTTTCTGTTCTGTTTATGACCAAAAAGGAGAAAACTCAGAATGCTAAGTACAAACTTACTTGACAGATGCACTTCCTTAGCTATGGTGTCTTCACTATGCTTTTCACCTTCAGCATCTCCTTGGCTTCCTATTCCCATTGGCACCATCTTAGCTCAAATCCATATCACCTTACACCTAGATAACTTTAACTGCCTTATGGGTTCCTGCTTCCAATTCAGCCTGTATACCACTGGCAGATTATCTTTTTCTACTTTGTTTCTTTCATTTAACAACATTCCTTAAAAGCCTCTGATGGTTCTCCACTTCCAACAAGATAAGCCTAAATCCTAGAGCCTGAAATTCAAGGTTCTATAGCCTTATCTCAAATTGTCTTTCCTCATCTCCTGCTAAAATCCAACATGACCTTCCATTCAAGGCTGGTTTACTCCTTGTTCCTCAACCACATCTTGTTTATTCTCCCTTCTGTACCTTTTCTCATGTCACTCCTTGACCCAGGAATTCTCTCCCCACTCCTCTACCTAACCATCTTTGAAGATCAAGTTCAAGTCCCCACTCTCAAAGGAAGCTTTTCCCTTCTTCACCTCCCCCCTCCCCCACTTTCTTTCCTTTAAATTAATTTAGTACTTATTGCTTATGTCACTCAGAATCATGGAAGGTCAGAACTAGAGGGATCTTAGTGATTGTTCAATCCAACCACTTCCTTTTGAAAATCCAGAGACACAAAATAACTTGCTCAAAATCACAGAGCTCATTAGTACCAGAATTGAACTAAAACCCAGTCTCCTGGGTATAGGAGAAAGTCCTGAGCCTAAGTCAACACTGCCCACTTATACCATGGCTATATCTTGTCTGGTACTTAAATATGTCTCTCTGATGGGATGGTCAGTTCATTCAAGGCAAAAACCAAATCTTAGACTTCTTTCATTTCTTCCAGAGGATATGCACATAATCAACATTCAACACATAGTGTGATCAATTCCACGGCTACATATCATACTAGTCATATAATTGACATTCATATAATACTTTAAAGCTTGCAAAATACATATGACAACCATGGGAGGTTGGTACTACAGGTATTATCCCCATTTTGACATGAAGTAACAGGCTCAGGGAGGATAAATTACTTATCTATGGTCATATAGCTAGTATCAGAGGCAGGATTTGAACCTAGGTCTTCCTCTCACTCTAAGTCCAGTACTCTACTGTGCCACTATGCCAAAATGTCTATCATAATATAATAAATACTCTCTATAGATATGCATAACATGTGTTTATAGGAAAGGGTATTAATAAAGCAAACTAGGAAAGATGGAGATAACAGCTGCCAAAGTCTATCTTATAATGATAAAAATACTGCCACTTGCTCATGTATTAAAGGTCATCAAAGCAACTCTTAAGGTACAGAAAAGTAAAAATAAACCAAAGAGCAATAATGTCTCTCCTCCTTGCTGCTTCCTCCTGTAGTAATCCTTGGCTCACTCAAAAAGTGTATGCCATATTTCATCAACAATCTGAGCTTACCTCATTTGGGTGCTTCCGATGGAATTCTTTTATCTGTTTGAGTCTATTATAGAATTCTGCAAATTCATTTGGTCCTGAAATAGCACTGAGCTCCTCCTTTCTTAATCTGAAATTCCCAGAAGGATAAAAAAAATACCAAATAAGATCAGAGTCAATAGAATGATTGGCACTGGAAAAATTCCCAGCAGAACCCACATATGACCTAGTGCTACCCAGAACTGCCACTTACCCATCCTTGTCATCATATAAATCTCTCAGGTTCCCACTGACTTCCATATACCTCTAAAAGGCAAAAAAACAAACAAACCCATCATCAATATATATACAATATAAAACATATATATAAAAAAACATATATAAAATATATACAATATAAAACAGTTTCTTGTCACCACACAGTTAGATGTCTTTGGTGATTATTCAAGATAAACTATAGGGCACTAAAACGTTAGCAGGCAGTAGAGATAATTATTTATATGACTTACTTAGAGGAAAGTCTCATTCCTTATTCAAATAATCTCTCTCTACCAGTCAGGCACCATTCTCTAGTATTTCACTTTTTGAGAATTTTTTTTTGGCCCGGGACATAGTTAAAATCTAACCAGAAGATTAAAAGGAGCAGAGTAGGCTGACCTCAGTCATCAAGACATTAGTAAGAATAAGTTTATCAGCTATATTTCACATTCAAGGCTAACAGAAAGCAGCTACCTTGTCACATCAGTGTATTTATGGTTTTATTTAGGGGTTTTGTATGTTTGTGATCTTACAACAATGACCAGTATGGAAGAGGAAGGGGGGGGGCAGAGGAGGGAGGAGGGAAGAAAGAAGGGAGAGAGAGATGGAGGAAGAGAGAGGGAGGGAAGGAGGGAGAGAGAGAGAGATAGAGATGGCAGTTCCCTCAGGGATCTGATGAAAACTGCATATAAAAGAGGGTTAGGAGATAAATCTAGAGGCAATACAGGCTTGGTGATGCCAGAATTATTATCAATGGTGGTAGCAACAGTAGTAGTAGTAATAATGAACTTTAAAAATTTTTACTTTCAGTTCTGAATTCTCTCCTTTCTACACCCACTGAGAAGGCAAAAAATACAATACCATTATATGTATGAAGTTATGTAAAACATTTCCACATTGCTGGTTTCCAGTCATTACTAGAACTCATATTAATACAATAATTCAAGACTATAAAGCATTTTACTCAATCCTGTGAAAATAGGATTATAGGTATTTTAGAAAACAGAACACCAAAGATTATGTGAAAAACTAATAACCATTGGCATTTACATAGTGTTTTAAGGTCTACAAAACTCTTTACAAGCATCATCTAATTTTTACCTCACTCACAATAACCTTGGGAGGTAGGTGCTAATATTATCCCTATTTTACAGATGAGTAAACTGAGACTGAAAGTGGTAAAGTGACTTGTCCAAAGTTACTCAAAATGTATCAGAGGCTCATCTAAACTAACCCAAGTCTTCCTGACTCAAAGCAGAGTTAGGATTCAAATCCACCATTCCTATTTCCTTGTCTATAAGCTGTGGAAAAGACATTATTACATGAGGGACTTGGGTAGTCCAAAAGGGCATAGAGGACCAGAGAGAAGTCTGGATCAGGTAAGGGACTAGACTCAAGCTCTGCAGGCCATTCCTTCTGAGATTCTAATCTCTTTCTTCCCCAGTAGCTGCCTCCAAAAATAAACACTGGGTCTTTGCAAAAAGGAGGTAGTTAAGGGTTAGAGTTGAAATGAATTAATGTGATCTCCTAGAGGGCCAAGGGGGCTATCTATTTTGTTCCCCTGGTTGGTGTTCCTAGTGCTTAGCACTGCACCTGGCCCATAGGAAAACACTTGCTGACTGCTGGGCAGAGCATGATGGCCCTGGCCCGAGCACCCCTTAATTAATAAGCATTAATTAAGCATGCTATGTCAGTCAATAAACATTTAGTAAAGTTTCTATCCCTGACCTGCAGCAAACCCTAAACAAAAGCCTAAGAATATTAAGAAAGACGGGAAAAAAAAGGGAGCAACTAAGTGACTCAGTGGTTTGAGAACCAGGCCTACAGATAGGAGGGCCTGAATTCAAATCTAAATTCAGATACTTCCTAGCTAAATGATACTGGACAAGTGAACTCCCATTACCTAGCCCTTACCTCTCTCTTCTGCCTTTTAACCGTTCCATTATTGCTACAACACTAATTCTAAGGCGAGCAGGAAGTATTTAAAAAAAGAAAAAAGGCAAAAAACAAACCAATCGCTGTCCTCAAAAGGCCCACAGTCTCAAGGGGAAGACCAAATGCCAACGGCTAAGTATAAACAAGGTACAAAGATAATTGGGGATACAAACGGAATGACGGTGCCTGCCCTCAAGGGCCTTACACTCTAACAGCTTTTGGGCCCGCCCCGTCCCGACACTCACGTCCTGCATAGCCCGCGTGCGATGGTCCGAATTGATCTGGTCCCGGAGCTGAAGGGGACAGAGACACAGACCCGGTCAGCCTCAACCTCCCGGGTACCCTCCACATCTCCCTTCTTCCCGCCACGGGCCCACTCCACGACTAGTGCGGGCACAATCCCGCCCGTGAACCCCACCCCCGGCTGGACGTACGCCCCCGAAGTGGCCGTGGGGGTCCCGGAAAATAGCAGAGAGGGAGGGATCCTGGGGCCCGGCAGGGGCCCAAGGAGGAGGAGGGGCAGGATCCCGGATGTGGCCGCTTTTTTTTTCCCTCTTTCTCCCCTCCCTGGTGTAGTTGTCCTCTTTCCAGCCGCTTACCGTGGACTTCTTAATGAGCATTTCCTTGGCCATAACGTCCATGAGTCGCTCCTTTTCTTCATGGTAGCGCCGCTGCTGCTCTAAAATCGTTTCCATTTTCTCCCAGCCGCCTCCACCTCACACCAGGAGCCACGGCCGGAAGTTGCCGAGGCCGCGGGTGCCTCTCAGCGCGCTCGGCCGCCCGCGCCTCGCATCCCGTGACCCTGAGGTTCCGCTCTCGCCGGAAGTTCTTGCTCGGGAGCCGGGACAGTCAGGGAACAATAAAAGTGGAAGCACCAAGAGGAGACGGAGGCTCGGGCCGGGGCTGCAGCGTCCCCTGCCGGCCATGTGCAGATCCGGCTTTTGGCAGCCACTTGCGCGCACGTTCCCAGAGAGAGCGAGAGCGGTCTGAGAGGTCTGTAACCGGGCTGAGATGGGGCATCCTTGAAAGAGGGATCTCGAGGGCATGGGGTTGGCGGGGCAAGAGATGAAATAGTACCAGCTCTCATTCATATCCTGACCTTTTCAGTGACCCCGTGAACGAAGCCAGTGACTACCCTTTTCACAGACCAAGAAAGCGTTTTTTATACGATTTTGAGCTGTTAGAGATCATCTTGTCCACTGCCTTTATTTTTACAGCGTCGCCATCATCTCCGCCTTTCCTAAAGCAGCTTTAAAGTTTGCACACTGCTTTACACATTATTCCATATTCTTTTAGGATTTACAAAACTCCTTTTTCCACAGCCTTGTAATGTTTTCACTCCTATTTTACAGATGAAGAAATGGAGACTCAGATGAAGTAATTTGCCAAGGATGACATAAAAATTGTTTAAAAAGTCTCATCCTTAGGTCTGGAGATTGGAGGTCTTAGGTTCAAATTTGGCTTCAGACACTGGCTATGTGACCCTGAGCAAGTCACTTAAACCATTCTCCCACCCCTTATTGCTCTTCTGCCTTGGAAGGGGAGTATTTTGAGTCTAAGAGAGAAGGTAAGGTTTTAAAAAACAACACAAAACTTCCCAGTGCCTTGGTTATTTCCCATTTATCCTGCATTAGAGCTTCTTTGTAAGTAGCTCCTTGCCTATCGTCTGAACTTCTTGAGAACAAGCTTTCTTTTTTGCTTTTCTTGATAACTCCTGTGCATAGCAGCACATTGTAGACCTTTAATAAATATTTGTCAATTGACATAGTTATCTCCTAAGGTATATATCTACCTATATAGGCTGTGTGACCCAAGGCAAGTTACTTAACTTCTGTTTGCCTTCATCCACTGGAAAAGGAAATGGAAAATTACTCCAGTATTTTTGTTAAGAAAATCCCTTGGACAGCGTTGGCATGGTATGATCCACAAGCTCACAAAGTTGAACAAAACTGAACAACAATAATGGTTATCTATAGAGGAGAAAATGGAGACTCAGAGAATAATAATTGACAGTTTTTTAAGTTTCCAAAACTTTTCTTACAGCTTTTGGATATTATCACTTCCATTTTACAAATAAAGAAACAGAGACTTTGAGATGAAGTGACTTTCCTGTTACTACACAGCTAGAACCCAGGTCTCCTGATTCCAAGTCCAACCTATTTTCCATTCATGTTCTTTTTTTGTTATTGTTGAATCTATGTCCAACTATTTGTGACCATATTTGAGGTTTCCTTAGCAAGGATACTGGAGTGGTTTGCAATTTGCTTCTCCAGATCATTTTACAGATGAGGAAACTGAGGCAAACTGGGTTACGCCCAGGGTCACACAACTAGTAAGTGTCTGAAACCGAAATTGAAGTCAGGTCTTCCTGACTTCAGGCCAGTGCTCTATCCTCTTTGCCATTTAGCTATCCCTATGTATTTGTTGTACTCACAGTGTTATTAGAAATCAAATGAGACTTTGAATTTAAATCCTTTGACTTCTTAATTTAGGGCCTTTTTTTCCTCTCTATCATTGGGCTTCCAAATCACAAAAAGCACATTCTCTCCCTACTCTATAACACACAGATTAGCCTAATAGCCAATGGCCCAGACTATGCTTAAGAGTAGGGAGGACCCTAAATAACTGCACCCCCCATTAGGAGAGCAGGAGGGGAAGAGTCTTACATTATGGCTAGGAGGTGACTAAAATAAGAATCATCTATGCAAGGACATAACAAATGAGCAACATTTTCTAAAATTATTTTTACATTTTTAAAGTAAGTTTTGGGTTACCATGACCAAAGGATTTATTGTCAGATGGCCAGCCTACTAGTAGTGAAACTCTATTCTTAGGTAGGTGGTTCCTGGAAGAAAAGTCAGCCCCATTAGTTTTTCTAACATGCTACATAGAACTTGTCAGAATTTATACCTCATTCATAATTGAGAACTCAAGGTCACCTCCAGGCCAAGATGTAACATCAAAGTAGAATTTTTTTTCATTGATGGCTTTTGTCATTTCTAGATATAGCCCTAGACCCACTCCCATTGAAATTTCTCTTTTAACATGGAAACAGTTAAGTACAACTAATTGACATGGTATTCTCCATGTTTATCACAACTGTTTACAACAGTGGTGTCAAACTGAAATAGAATCTGATTCCGGTGAGCCACATATTGACTTAGAAAACCACAAATTTATATTATCTGTGTTGTATTGCATTTTTATTTATTTTATTCAATATTTCCCAAATTACATTTTAATCTGGTTTTGACCCCACTCTGGAGTTTTGAGTTTGATTGCATTGGTATATAACATACTAGAAAGGGGGTTGTTTCATTGTATGTTCTCTGGGACCAGGATAGGCATCAATAATTTATTAGGGTTAGACTTTCTTCTTAGTGTTATTTTCTTTTCCATTAATAAGATGATCATTGCATTTTTCTTTATGATTCTACTAACTTCATTTGGCATCATTTCATAAAAGATTTCTCACATTTCTCTGACTTTTCCCCCTAGTCCTTCAGATATGGAAAGATTTGCCTTTGGTTACATGGATTATAAACAATAACTCCTACTTACTGCCAAACCAATCCAGAAGCTTTTTGGATTATGTTGAAAAGTTTTCAAGTTAGTTAAAAAGATGGAAGAAATGATAATGGAGAGATTGAATCAGAACTGAGGGTACTTACAAAAAGGTTCAATCTAATGATCTCCCATTTTTTATTTCCTGGCAGCTTTCCAGTGAGTTAGAACTGCTATGGATCTCTGTAGAGAGAAGGGGTGGTCTTATATTCTCAGGCTATGTGTCCCTAAATCTATGGCTCCTGTTTTTGTTGTGTTTCTTCTTTCCTAATCTTAGATGAATAAGTATATGAAGAGGGAATAGACCAGGTTTCTACCAGGTTAGTTAGAGAAGGTACAAGTTGTCCCCTCAGACAAATCAAATTGTTAACAGAGATTTTTGGAATCAGGAGCAAGTCCTAGTTAAATCCAGTGAGGAGCCAGCCTTTAGGAGTGATGTTTGACTGAGCCCAGGAATAGATTGACTGGTCTGCTGAGATATCACAGTCTACAAGGATCTAGGCCAATGGAGCCAAGGAGCAGTTTGTTCACCTGTGATGCCACTCTCTGCAGTGAATTTGGTGAGGATTCCTTTAAGGTCTCTCCTGTCTAGAAGAATATATCCTCTACTGTGAGTCTCAGTAGCTTTAAGATTGAGCCCAATGGAACCATGGAAAAGTATTCTAAAGAAATAAATTAATTTTTAAAAAAGGATTGATCCTACTCTTTCCAGGAACTGAATTTGTGTAGCCCGGAGAGTGTGCCCCTGGCTGAAGAGAGCCTGCAGTTGTGTAGATGGGTTCTTGAGCTTTGTTTCAGACTTTAACACTTGGTTTTCTCTGTTACCTGCCTCTTATTTTCTCTAATTTCATCCAATGAGCAACTAAAAGTCAATTAATCATGATAGATTGCATTCATACAGTACCTATTATGTTCCAGGCACCATGTTAAGTGTTTTATAATTTTTTCCCCCTTTTATCCTCACCACCATGGGAGACAGGTGCTATTATTATTAGCATTTTACAGTTAGGGAACTGAGGCCAAGAAGTTAAATAACTTATCCAAGGTCACACAGTCAGTAAGTATTTGAGGCCAGATAGACTGGCTTCCCGATCAGCTCTCTGTCCACTGTGCCCTCTAGCTGCCTCTAAATAGAATCCTGGGAAGGGAAGGGTGTGAGGGAGAGAACATTGAACTCCGTTTTTAAAAAAAGTTAATTTTTGTTTATATGCAATTGTGAAAAAGATTAGAATTAAATGCAAAATAAATAAAGTAAATGGTAAAACCTGATCAACTTCCACCCCTCCAGCTACTATATAAACGTTTATTAAGTGCCTCTGTGCTCCTGGGGTTACAAAGATAGATACTACATAAGGCCCCATTGTCTGATGGAGAGTAGTAATGAGAAAACTGAGACCTAGAGGGGAAGGGATTTGCCCACAATCCCACGGTAAGCTGCCACAAAAGCCAAGGGGCAAACTCCAAATCCAGTGTTCTGTTCACTCCACCATAATGCCTCTAATTCAGGGAAGGGCTTGTACACAAATAGCTCTGATACAGGGAACAGTGAGGTAAGTGCAAAGGAGAATCCTGAGGAGTGGAAAATGTGAGAAGGGAAGAGATCACTTTCACCTGGGGAGTCTGGGAAGGCTTTCGTGCTAGGGAGGAGGGGGGACCAGAGCCCGGGTTTACAGGAAGGGAAGGATGGGAGCAGATAGGGGTCGGGTAGTGGGATTCCATGGGGGGCGGGGCACGGGGACTTGGAGAGGACAAGATGACAGAGGGACACAGTCGCCTCAGAGTTCAGGAAAGGGAGTAGCAGGAGATAAAGCTGGACTGTTAAATTGGAATTCAATTGAGGAGGGCCATAAATGGAATTTCTACCGACTCTTGTCGTTGGGGAGTCATCCAGGTTTCGGGAGAGAATAGGAGGGTTCGGCCTCCTAGTTTTGAGGTCACCGTGAAAAAGTGGCTCCCCCTTTCCTGGCCTCAGTTTCTTCAGTTCATAAAAGGAAGGGATGGACCAAATGGCCTCTAAAGTCCCTTCCAGCACCGATGTTTTATCTGCCAGAGTTTTTAGCCTCCGGCATTATCTTAGCTAGTGACGTGATTCATGTATGCTTAGAGATTAATCTGGCAGCGTCAGAACGCTGAATTAGAGGGTGGAGGCTGCGGAGGCGGAGGCTCGGTTAGAAGGCTACTGTTGTGCTTTACAGCGCCCTCTCGGCTGCCCAAATTGCCCAGTGCCTGAAGTGGGTGGGGAGAGGAGAGAGATCCTCGGCTCTGGGCTGGATGGACCTTAGGCGTGTGCATCTATGTGTCTGGAGGCCCTTGGGAAGGAGAGAGAGGAATAGGATACCCGGAGCGGGCCAAGGGGCTAGACTCCGGCTTAGGAAGTTTCCTGCGGTCTGACTGCAGTCACGTTACAGAGGGACTGTGGGTTTGGGGGGGGGGGGGGCTGACTGAAAAGAGGCAGAGGGAGGGAGAGAGAATGGCGGAGAGGTGGGGTGAGGAGGCAAACGAAGGAGTGAAGACTGCATTCGGGGCGCGTAGTCATTCAGACGCCGACCTCCCCTAGTCCCCCTATTTTTGGGGGCAGTCCTCCTCCCTCCCCCAAACCCGTCCATGAATCACCCGTGTTGGGGGCGGGGGGAGGCGGAGCCGTGACCCATTCATGCCGGGAATCGGATCCAGATGTTCCTGCCTCATGCAGCTGCTCCTTTGCCTTTTTTGGCTAAAAACGTGCAGTCAAGAGCAAATCCCCGGGGGGCGAGGGGGGAGCCTGGCCACCCCCCTCTCCTCCACTTCTACTCATCACGGGAAAGTGTTGGGGGGCAGGGAGCAATTCTGGGGTTCCAGGGACAGGCAGCGGCAAGAAAAGGAGCCCCTCCTCTCTATAGTTCTTCCCTTTTAGGGGGCTTTTTAAGGGGAGATCGAGGAGGGGAAAGCAGAGGGTGGGTTTGCAGAGAAGTGTTTCTAGGGGACAATGAGGGGCGGTCCAGCAGCAATGGCGAATATACCTCTGGATTGGATCAGTTTCCTCATCTCTAAAATGGGGGTAATTCTACTTCCATTATCTACTTCACAGGGCTCTTGTAAGGATAAGTGGGATTCTTATAATAATGAGCCCTGTAAGGTTGGAAAAGAACTTTACAAATCTTCCCTCCCTTGGAGGTAAGTGCTAATATTGTACTAACTTTACAGATGAGGAAAATGGGACAGAATCAGAGACTTGCCCCAGGTATATGCAGCTAATAAATGTCTGAGGCCAGATGAGAACTCAAGCCGTCCAGTTCCAAGCCCAGGCTCTATCCACTGTCCTACATGCTTGCCTCTGTAAAGAGCTCCAGAAACCGAAGTCAGCAAGCATTTATGGAGCACCAACTGCATTCCGGTCATGGTGCTAGCCCCTGGGGATACTAAAGTACCAACCAGGGTTACAATTGTAACACCTCAACATACTCTATTACAAGAGGTCTAATATAGGGGAAGAATCAGGATGCCTCCAATAGAAGCATCTCCCTGATGGTCACTTAATGTGTGATTCCAGAAATCTGCCCCTGAACCTCAGTTTCCTCATCTCTAAAATGGAAATGACACTTCCACAGGGCTAATGATGTAAGAGAAGGCCTCTGCAAGTTCAAACCCCTAGGAATGGAGTGGTTTTTATTTTTGCCCTTGTTCTCCATCCCCACAGAGGACAGAAGATTAAAGGATAAAGCTATAGCACAAGGTCAGGCCCTGGGAAAAGTGGGGAATGGTATGTGTGTCCTGGAAGAGGGAAAAGGGTGGGATCACTTTCCCTGGGCACCCTTCTGCAGCAAAGGCCACAATTCTCTGTAGACTCCTGCCAAATAGGCGTGTTTAGCACTTGTGCCCTTTGAAGAGAGAAGTCCTTGGGCAAAAAGAGGAATCTAGGCTTAGGGAGGAAGCCCCACTCTGCTCCCCTGAAAACAGAACCACCACAATTTCACCACACTTTTATTGCAAGAAGCAAGAAAGGGGAGGGAGGATGAAAGGTTCCCCCTTCCCCCTTACTCCCCTGCCCCTAATTAAGGCCCTGGTCATCCTTCTCTACTTGATCCCCAATTCCTCCCCCCTTCAGTTCTCAGTCAAGGCAGCCTCAGACAGATAAGGGCAGGGAGGAGCTGTGTCAGGTCTCTGTTGATAGGGCCTGGGCTTGGGGCCCTCAGAGAGGAAGAAACTCTTTGGGTTCTGAGGCCCCAGGTCCTGGGTTTGTTGGGGGCAGGAGTGGTCTCATGTTTAAGGACCTTTGGTTAGAGACTGGCAGGTTAGAATTCAGGCAGGGTAGGAGGTCCTGGGTGAGGGTCTCGGGTTCCACAGACTCCTAGAGCTAGAAGGGACCTCAGAGGTCATTAAGTCCAATCCCTGCCTGAGCAGGAAGATTGCTTGACAACATCCTGAATAAGATGATCTTCCAGCCTCTGCTTGAAGACTTCCAGCAACAGGCACCTCACTACCTCCTGATCTGGGTTTGGGGAGCTGTGGGAATGGGGGCACCCTGGGTTGGGGATGAGACAGCCAAGGGGACATTTGGGTTTATAGGAGACCCCAGTTTTGAGATGGGAGTATCCTGGGAGATCCCCAGCCGGGGAGGCTCCCTCAGAGATCAGCTTGGCTGCATCCTTGGCAAAGAACTTGATCTCCATCAGGTATGAATCCCTGGCCCACGAGGGAGGTTGAGCAGCGGGCACAGGAGAAACAGCTGTGGTGCCAGTGACGGTCCTCAAATGACACATACTTGCCCCCGCCAAGTCCTGCAGGGAGTAGGGGAAATGGAAAAGGTGAGGTCAGATCCCTCGATACTCACCTCCCCTTCCCAGAAGGCTCCTTCCACTCCTCCAGCCACAGTATGATGGGTTCTCATTACTTGGGGGGGGGGGAGCGTACCTCCCATCCAACCCCTACCACAGTGATCCCCCTCCCCAACAGGTGCCAAATCCTCACCTGTGATGGGCCGCTTGCAGCTGCTACATTTCGGTGCATAGAGCTCCCCAAAGCAATTCACACAGTAGGGGTCATCATCCCGGGATGTGAACTGTTGGCCAGCCAGGGGGGTTTGGCATCCGGTGCAGACCAGGCACTCCCGGTGCCAGGGCTGGTCACGGTAAGTCACTCCACCCTGTGTTAGTGTCTAGTGGGGGACAGGGACACAGTCGGTGGACAGGACACTATGAGTGGAGGGGCCCAGGAGATATCAGTTTGGGAACAGACAGGAGATACAATGGGGGGGGGCAGGGACAAGGAGCATGAAATTGGATTGTGGATATTGTTTAGAGTAAAGGGAACTCTACCCTATCGTCTTTCGTTCCTCTTGGAAGACAGAGTAAAGCCTTGAGAAGCTGATGTAGGAAGGGGCTAGATATTTTAGATACCCATCCCAGGGGTTGAGAGCCCTGACCTCCATCTTCCATCTCTTCATGTGCTCCCCTACCAGCCCATTCCCCTGATCTTACCTTGCTGCAGCGGGCACATCGAGGGGCAAATTTGCTTTCATAGCAGGGCACACAGTAATGAGCGCCCTTGTCGGGCACAAAGGATCTGGAGCCTAAAGGCTGCTCACAGCCGCTGCAGAGGAAGCAGTGTTCATGCCAGGTCTGACCCCCGTACTCTAGCTTCCGAGACCCTGGTTAGGAGGGAGAAGGAGTCAAGGCTCCCTTCCTTCAGGGACTCCACCGCTCCTTCATACCCAACACACTGGCCCTTGGCCCACCCTCCCCATCAAAGGTTCCTGGGGGTCCCCATGCCCATACCAGGCATGACGGTCTCCCCACAGGCTGAACATTGAGAAGAGAAGGCGCTGCAGTAACACTCATTACACAAGAGCTCGTTGTCCTGGCAAGTAAAGGGCTCATCTGCTAGGGACTTCTCACAGCGGCAGCAGCGGAAGCAGCCTTCGTGGTAGTGGCGATCTTCATAGAACAGTTCCTATGTTGGGATGGAGGAAAAGGAATATCATATTTGGGTTTAGGGTGAACCCACACGCCTCACCATTCCCAAGGACACATGTCCTCTGGACACTCTTGTGGATGGAACCAAGTCCTTTTCCCATGCTCAGATGAGGAAACAGGAAGCCCAGACTAAGTCTAAGATGGAACCTAAGAATCTAGAAACCAAAGCCAGCTTGGCAGCTGGTGCCCATCCTCACCCGAGAGTCATGTCCAATAAGCTCCTTGCATTCGGCACATGTGTTGGCAAAGGTGCCATCATAGCAGGGAACACAATGGGGACCACCCTCTGCCTGGATGTATTTCCGACCATACAGGGACTCTCCACACTTGGCACAGTCGAAGGCCTCACTCATGGTGGTGTTGAGGGCCCTGAAGAAAGAGATCACAAAAGAATTAGGAATTATTGCCTGGGTTACTCAGGTGCAATGGGAGAAACATCCAGGAGGAGGAACCTGGATCCTTCAGATCTCCTCAATGAAATCAAGACAAGTGGGGAGGAGGGTCAAGCTAGGATTGAATGGCTTAGGGGTAGGCAAGGTGGGTACAACATTCAAGGTGGTTCAACAAGAGAACTACTTTTTAAGGTAATCTGTCAAAGCTACCCAGATTTTTAATGCCAGAACATTTCACTTTGTTCTGTAGGAATTTCTCACGTGGTATATCCCAAGTGCCATAATGTTCAAAACTTGCCTAGTCTTTTCCTAGTTCTGGAGCTAAGTGGGGGAAATTAGTCCAGCCCAAGTAGGGGAACCAGAAGTCAGAAAACTCTGGAAGAGGGAAACCAGAATTGACCGGAATTGAGTAAAGAATGGGGGAAAATTGCCTTTAATATCCTAAGGCAAGGCTCCACTTCAACTCTAGTCCTGAAAAAGAAGGGATAAAAGGTTGGGTGCCTTAAGGCTCCTGGGAGATATGGACATACATAGTTGGTATATGGAGGGCTCCCCATCTTCTATGGACTGATACCCCCACCCTTTGAATCCCCAGGGAAGACGGGTCAGGAAGAAGAGACTGCTTCCTAATTTGGGTCCTAACAGAGCTTGATGGAAGGATGAACCCCCCCTCCCCCACCAGTGAGTCACTTCCTGTCCTAGCTCTAGCTCTGAAGAGTTCCTTCCACTAACTCCCCCCCTCCCCTCCCCACTAATTTCCCCCATCATCAAGCTTTCCTTCCCTGGTGACAGATCTGGGTAAGGGGGCAGAGCAACATAAGTCAGGCTTCCTCTCTGCCCTATCTTACCAAATGTCTTGGCTTCCCCTGGAAGATCTGATGCAAAATTTTGCCCCTTTCCCAGGCTCTCAGAGGGCACCAAGGAGACCTCATTATTCTGGGAGAAAGCTATGATTCTGGTGCCCAAGGCTGTGGACAGTCCAAGGAGAGACTTCAATCTGAGGGGACAGGCCAGGGTGGGTGACACTGAGAACACAGCCTAGGAATCAGAGATAAGGAAACGGGAATAGTATGGGGGATTTAGAAAGGATATTGGATTTGGAGGCAGAGGCTTAGGGTTCAAATCCCACCTCTAATCCTACTTGTTTGACCTTGGGCCAGTTAATTCATTTCTGAAGCCTTCAATTTCCTCATCAATGAAATAATAATAGCTAGCATTTATATAGTACTTGAAAGTTTGCAAAGGGGGAAGTCAGAGGATAAGTAAGACTAATAGTCTCCAAGTTTCCTTCTAGTTCTAAATCTAGGATCCTATGGTCAATCACCAAGGATTTAAGTACCTCCTCTGTGCTAAGGACCAGGCTAGGTGAGGAGGATCTGAAGACAAATGTGAAATCATCTCTGTCCCCCAGGCACTCACATTCTAGGCATGGAAACAAAATGCTCATATATAAATGTAACAGTACCTGTTCCAAAAACTCTTCCCATAGAGATTATAGTTAATATAGCTTTAAAAGTCAAATGGATTGTTGTAGATTGAAAATTTTAGTTAAAATTAATTTAAAATGCTAACTGTGTTGGGAGAGGGTTCCCAAATTCAGAGGGGGCATGAGAGTAGTTAAAGAAGACAGAAAAGAGAACAGAGAGACCTTCTTTCTTTATGGTATAGTTTAAGTCTTTGTCTTTCAGAGAGGATGGTAAGATTTCCTAAGAAGTGACTTTATTTGGGATACTGAGTGAACTGAATGGTGGAACTGTGTTTCCAGAAGTAAGGAGAAGTAATCTACAGTAACAGTGATGGCTAGAGGTGACCCTGTCTATGATCATTCACAAACATATTTAATCTTAGGAAATTAAGGGACTTAATAGATAAAGATATAGGAGTATATGATTCAGGAAAGATTTCTATAGTTTATTAAATAAGTGACATTTGATGAGTTGAGGTTGGGTCCTGAGTTTATTTATTGGTAGCTATATTAAATGTTTTTTATTTTTAAATTATAATTAATTATTTTATAATTATATATAATTAATAAATAAATAATAATTAATAAGGAAATAAATATACTCCTAGATTACCTTAGAGCTTGGAGTGAAGTACTACACAAGTAGCAGGCTGATCGGTGACCTATAAGTGATTATGGGTGACCCCAGGTCTTATATAATCCTGCTAATAATAATATACAAAGTAAGTAGAAAGGAATTTCTGGAGGGAGGACACTAGCAGCTGGACAATTATGGAGTGGTGATGAGGGAAATGCACTAGCTCCTCATGGTCCATCCCCAGAGGAAAAATGGGGAGATGTCATAAGTTGCCTCCCCTTACCTCTCTCCCACTATTAGTACCCTGCTATTTTACTGTATATTTATTTTGTCTATTTCTTATGTTTACTTATCTGTGAATGTGTTATATCCCTCTAGTGCAGGGGGTCTTAACCTCTGTGTCATGGACCCCTGGAGCACTTTGGAAGCCTAGGGACCCCTTCTCAGAATCTCATTTTTAAATGCATAAAATATACAGAAAGCAAAGGAAAATGATTATGTTATAATATGCTTATCAAAATATTTTTCAAGAATAAATTCGAAGACCCCAGGGATCTAGTGGAATGTCAACTCCTTGAAGGCAGGAATTATTTCATTTTCTTCTCTAAATCTCTAACACCTAGTTCAAAGTGCCTGACCCGAGGCAGGGGTTCAATTAATATGTGTTGATTGATTTGCTGAAGATGGGAGGAGGTGTCAGCAAGCAGAATGAAGCCTAAGGATGAGAATTCAAGGTGGGAAGATTCTCAAAAGTAGAGGGGAAACAGTAAAGTAAGGCTTCCAGAAGCCTCTGAGTTCCCAGCCCTTTCTCCTAGCCTGCCTCTTTCCCTTTCACTCCCTATGCCTCCAGCCACTCAAGTCCATTTGTTTTCCCACAGCATGAACACTGGCAGTCTTGGTGTCAAACACATGCAAGCATCTGTGGGGAGCACAGATGGCCAGATGTCAAAATTCACTAGCAAATGGAAAAATGGAAAAAAAAAGAGGGAGAAGAGGCATAGGGAGAGAAAGGGAAAAGGAGAGGGAGAGGCAGAGGGAGGGAGGGAGAGAGAGAGAGAGAGAGAGAGAGAGAGAGAGAGAGAGAGAGAGAGAGAGAGAGAGAGAGAGAGAGAGAGAGAGAGAGAGAGAGAGAGAGAAGACATGAAATGTACAGTATCTATCTCATACGGGTCACTCACTATCCACACCCCCAGCTATGCCTGATCTCATTTGGCCACTAGATGTGACTGGCAAAGCATTCCTCAGACTTGAGGTCTGACTGAACTGCTCCTTCCAAGGCTCTAAGGTCATTCCTTCCTCCCCCTACCTCTGTGCTGGATGATACAGCTCTCTACTTTTCCCTGCTTTTCTTAAGGGGGACAGATAAAGAAGAATTTGCATTTGGAGTGGGGGAGGCATAGATGATATATTAAGAGTGGGAAAAGCCCTGGACTTTGCTCCAGGAGAATTGGGTTTGACTTCAGACAAATCATTTTATCACTCTGAACCTCAGTTTTCTCAGCTGTGAAATGGGGGCAGTAGTAACCTGCTCTGCTTTCCTCCTAGTTGTCTAGAGGAAAGCTGTTTGTGAATGTTAAAGAACCACATAAAATGTGAGCTATGATTATCTTATCTTCCAACATCTAAATCCTACTTCCCCTTGGCTCCCGGCTGGGCTGGGGGTGGGGGGGAGAGGCGGAAGGAGGGGAGCCCTAGGAGCTGTTGCTGCAGACACCCGGCCCCCAAACCTCAGACAGTTTCCATTTTCTCAGGAACAAAGCGTGTTTGTGGGGTGAGGTCATCAGCGCAGCTGCCTCTGCAGCAGACGCAGGAGCTGAAGTCAATGGAACTAGAGGTTGGGGGGAGAGGGGGTCCCAGGTTACCCCAACCCCCTTCTCAGAAGCCTCTAGGACAAAAGCCTCCTAGATAGACATCAGCCTCTTTGCCCCTAGCTCAAGTCTGGCCCGCTTGGGGCACCTGGAACTCTGCCTGGGGTGAGACCGAGAAAGGTAACCGAGTGGGACAGGAAGGGGCAGGAAGGAGGAGGAGGAGATGGGAAGGCCCTGGGGCAGAGGCAGAGAAAAGCCGGGGAAGTTAAAGGGATAGAGTCCAAAGTCTCTGATCCCACAGGGAAAAAGTAGCCTGGACAGCTGCCCTTCACACCTCTCCTCATCCCTCCTCAGGTTACCTCCAGGCCTCCCATTACATTCGTCTGCCCAGTCCCCAGCCCAACTCTAGTTACTCATTTAGTCCTTACTCCTCCCCTCACTTTCCCCTTCAGCTCCCCTCATTTTGGCCTTTGCACCTTCCCCTCCCCCTCACATTTCCCATCACACTTCCCTAAATGCTGTCCCTCATTCCTCCCCACAGTGAGGGCCACACTTTGGGGACAGAGCCTTGGAGAGGGGGCCTGCAGGCAGGACAGGAGACCAGCTGTTCCCCCAAGATTGGAGAAAAAAAGGAGCTCCTTCTCCTTCCCCTCAATGGAGGTTTTCTGTCCATAGACCTCCCTCTGATAAGCTGAGCTCCATCCAGCCTGGTGGGGTCCCCTGGTACTCTCCCTTTCACACAAGCCCAGGCAGGGGTTTGGGCTAAGTGGCCTCAGAGTCCCCTACCTGAAACATCAACAGGGCCAATGGTTTTAGGGAAAAGAGATCAGGAGAGACCTGAGGTTCCTCTGGGAACCCGAGGATGTTCTTGGGGAACAGGGACTCCCCGTCAGACTGCTCTGGCCACAGGGGTCCTTCCCAAGGACATTCCTTCCCTGGGGCTCAGGAGCTCAGGTCACAGTAGCTTGGGGAGGCCTCCCAGAAATGGGCTGTCTGTAGTTCTGCTGTAGGGACTGGGGCTAATCTCCATCAGCAAGCCTGTCAGGCCATATGGGGGCTCTTATTAGGATCTCTAAACCTGCTCCCCCTTTTTCACATCCAGGGACAGTGGCCCAGTGTCTCAGCTTCCCCTTCTGTACAGAGGGGAAGCCCCTTCTGGGAAAGAATACATGAAGAGCCTAGAGCATTCTGGGGGAGACATTCCTGCTCTCCAGAATGTGCCTCCCCTCTGGTCTGGACCTCTATGCCCCTCATGTCCCTCCCTCCTATCAATAGCCCATGCTTCCTTTGGCCCAGCATCTGAAACTCTGCTTGGCCATTCAACTCTACATGTGAGAGGGGTCAGTGCAGGTGGGGAGTGTGGCAGGACATCCGTCTGGGAGTGTTCAGGACCCTTTCCTTCCTTCCTCCCTGGACTGGCTTCCAGCTCCTGAGGCAAGGGGTTTCCCCTCCTGGGCTCGAGATGGGAAGGGGAAATCAGACAATAATAATAGCCGGCATTCATAAAGCACTTCCCAAAGATGATCTTATGAGATCCTTGCTAGTCCTAGCAACTCTAGCCATTATTATCCTTAGCTGGCAGTGGCAGGACTTGAATTCAGGTCTACCCTACTTCTGGGTCAACTCTCTACTACACACCATAAGGCCTGTCTGGTCTTTCAGGTGTAACCAGAGCAGCCAAGTCTTCTGAGATCTGAAGGCCCTCAAGGTCATTCTCCTCTCTTCCTCCTCCTCTCCCACCCCTACCTCCACTACTATACACCCTCTATTTCTTTTGGGGGCAGCTCTCTTCTCTTCAAACTTGAGCTCTGGCTGGAATGGGGTGGGGGGACAAGAAGTCACCAGAATCCCATTTCTGTGTTCTTGATTTCCTCTTAGGGTACCAGGCCTCCAAACAAAAGGAAATTTTTTTTTTAAAAACCCTTACCTTCTGTCTTAGTATTGAAATAACTAACTAGATGATACTGTCCCCAAGGAAAAGCAACTCTGTCACTCTCCTAGAATTCTGGAACCTTCCTGCTTCTTCCTTTTCAGCAGCTCCTGCTCCTGCTTATTTCCTAATAACGGTATCAATTCTAAGGCAGAAAAGTGGCAAGGGCAAGGCATTTGGGGTTCAGTGACTTGCCCAGGGTCACACAGCATTAAGTCCCTTCTTAACTTCTGGAAGCCTGTCTGCACGGATAGAGGCAGTATCTTATGGTATTGATTTTCTATGTCCAGGAGTGGGTGGGCATAAGGACTGTGCCATCCTATAAAGTTCCCCAGTACAGGGGGGTGGGGTGGGGAATAAAGAATTGAGAGCTTCCATCCCCTTCTAGGCTTTTGTCCAAACTTTCCCTCCCCCCCCCCAGGAGGGAGTGTCCTCTGTGTTCTCTTCCTTCTTAAATTTCTCATAGACCTTGGTCTAACTCTCCTTTGCTCCTATCACATTCTTCATAGTACAAGACTTAGTTTTGTGCCCACTGAGTCAGATCCCCCAGAGCAGACGGTAAACTCCAGCAGGATAGGGGCAGAAGCTGTAGTCATTTTCATCTCTATGTTCTCTGAATACACCCTAGTGCCTTGCACATAGTAGTTATGTGATAATAAATATTTATTGAATTGAATTGTTGTATTCTATAGCCAAAGAATGGAGCTCCTCTTTAGGGGCAAAAATGTGGAGAGGGCTCCCAGACCAGTCTGTCTGGCATGGTGATCAAGTGGGAGCCCAGGTATTCCCTCTGTTCCAGCCTGCTTGGCTCTGGGGAAAAAGAAACTCCTTAGGGGGTTGCCCTGCCTTTTCTCTCCCCCGATCCTTTCTGGCCCACCTGGGAGATCACCTCGGAGCCCTATGGGAGCAGTGGCTCCACAAAGGCGGCCAAAACTGGGATCTCAGGGGAGAGGAGGGATTTCCAGCAAGCTGGCCAGAAGGCAGAGAACATGGTCAGGGGTCAGGGTCTTTGGCTTCTCTGCCACTGGGGCGCAGACACCTCCAGTTCCCTAAATGTTCAAGTTTCCCATTGTGCCCCCACACTGCTGTTTGGAAGGCCTATAAATAAATGAGGACCTTTGCTTCCCCAGGTCTAGCAGAGAGCCTGCCCTGCCCCCCTTCCAGCTGTGAATAAAGATCTACTCTAACCTCCTCTTCCTACCTCCTTTCTCTCCTCTAGATCCCGGGAGCTGGTGGGTTTGTTGACAGAATACTCAAGGGGAGAAATTGAACTCTCCCTCTCTTCTACCAGCTGCCTGGCACCAAACCCAAATTCTCCTCTTCCCTCCCCCCCCTCCCCTCTGGGGGCCTGGAAGGACAAAGCTGCTTGGGAAGGGGATGGATGGAAGGATGGATGAATGGATGGAGCTCCCATCCATGGGCCCAGGGACCGCGGGCTCATTCAGTCTTTCTCCCCCGCGGCTGAGGCCCGGGGACGGAGATCTGGACTGGAAGATTAAAGTTTGTGGCTAGCCAGGTATGCCTGTCTCCCCCCGAGTCTCCGAGTGGCTGTTTCCCTTCCCCTGATGCCTCCACCATCTTTGTCTCCCAATGCCTGTTGTGTCTCGGGCTCCTGGTGTCTCCGAGTTTCTGTCTTTTCCTTCTCCAACTTGGCTCCCCACGACAGTCCCACACCCAGTGGGACAGCGGGAGCCTCCCTCCCGCCCGCCCTCCCTCACCGTCTCCCAGGGGAGTGCCTGGCCGGGATCAGAAGCCAGCCGGCCGGTTCTCAGCGGGAGAGCACAGACAGCGGCCGTAGGGAAAGGGCGGGGAAAGGGGAGATGTCAGTGGGGTTTCTTCGGCAGCGGGGAGCTCACTCCCATCCCGGGCTTTGACTGTGCACTCGGTTCTGCACGGTCTCCCGGGCTCTGGGGGCGCTCGGAAGCTGGGACCCTGGGCAAACAGGCAGGCAAGCCCGGGGACAGGCGGAGAAACAGCTGCCGTTAACCCTTTGTACCCCACTCGGGAACTCTTCTCCGCCCCCCGCGCCCCTAACTGCCGCCACACCTTCCTGTCCCAACCGAGGAGTACGGCCTCAGCAGGAGGAGACTGAGGAGCCTGGGACGTCGGAGGGGTGGGCTGGGGGGGCCGAATTCAAGGGGAGGGTCTAGCCAGGAGGCTAAATGGGGTTGCGGAGGAGGGGGCGCAGCTGCAGCTGGGCCGAGGCCGGGGGGCAGGGTCCCTGCGGGCCGAGTCTTTCTGCTCGCCGCGGTGCGCCGGGCGGTGGCTCTTACCTGGGGGGCCGGGGCCGGACGTGCGGCTCTGGCGACTCCTGTCCAGAGACTGTGTGGGCGCCTCTGAGCACAACGTCCCTAACCCCTCCCGGAGGAAGTGAGGGCGGGAGCCCGCCCAGCCCGGACCCCGCCCCCAGCCCCCCTCCCCCCAACTCGGCCCAGTGCCTCTCGGACCCACCCCCCCTCCTGGTTTCTCTTCCCCTCCACCCCCACCTGGGACCCCGCCCCTTCGGTCACAGTCCCTCCCCGAGCCCCTTCCCCAAACCGAGTCTGCCCTCTCGGCCGCCCGAGTTCTCCTCAGGCCCTGGGCCCGGGCCAAGACCCTCAGGGCACTTAGTAGGCATTTTGAATTAGCCTCTCCCGCTAAAGGTGAGGAGGCATTATGAGGTGTGGATTGGGCTTCAGACCCAAAAGGGAGCTTATTTAATTTAGCCGAATCTCTTCGGTTTGCAGCCAGAAAAACTGAGGCCCCGAGGGTATAAGTGACTTGCTGGTCGCCCAGGTGGCAGGACTAGGATTTGAACAAAATGGATTTAGAGCCGACAGGGACTGATATAGCGGATCTGGTCCAAACTTTTCATTTTACAGACGAGGAAACTGAGGCGCCAGGGTCACCCAAGTGACAAAGTGTGGCAGAACTGGGGTGTGAAGCCAGGAAATAGGATTCCAAATCCTGCCCATTGTCCTCTCGGCCGGGTCCTCAGACTCTCTCCAGAATCTTCCCAGCACCTACTCCAAGAATCTGAGGATAGCCTCTAGGAACTCCTACCTGGGGTGGGAGGGAAGTCCCCTCTGTCTCCTGGGTGCCTAGCCCAGTGTGCCCGGTGACCACAAGCTAGATCCGGCAGCTGGGCGAAGGAGGGCCTTAGCTTAGGGGGAGACCTCGGAGGCCATCTACTGTAAGCTTCTGCTACAGTGGGGAAACTGAGCCCTGGAGCCTCGTCTAAGGTCCTCTTTGGGGTTATTAGAACCCCAGTCAGTGGTTTTCCACTGAATCAGGAGGCCTCCCAGCTTTGGCATTTTACATGAAAAAAACAAAAACAAAAAGACGACTCAGAGGTAGAGAGAGCAAAGGGACTCCCCCAAGGTCATAGGAGGAATATGGAATTCTCCTTAGGTGACTTGAGAGGTGGAGGACATATTCCTGTGACTCAGAGTGGTGACAGCAGGAAGGAGGATCCTGGGGATGGATCTATGACCTTCCAGAGTTCTTGATTTAAAAGTTCTGAGCTCCAGGAGGAGTGAGTGAGTGAGTGAGTGAGTGAGTGTGTGTGAGTGTGTGTGTGTGAGTGTGTGTGTGTGTGTGTGTGTGTGTGTGTGAGTGTGTGTGTGTGTGAGTGTGTGTGTGGAGGGGGTGGGGAAGTGGCAGCCCCGAAGGGACCCGCCTTCTCTCTCCAACCTACCCTCAGGCCCCATCCCAGACACCAAAAATATCCTGACTCTACTGCCTCTGTTTCCCCAGTGCCCAGAAATAGCGTTGACCTTTGGGGCCCCTGGGAGAGCCTGGTGATCCTTGATCCCTTAGGACTTTTAGAGAAGTCTAAAAAGGAGAAAGGCCAGTGGCTGGGGGTGGGGTGTTGGAGCTTTTTATGCTCCAGCCTACTCCTGTGCCCTAGGAGGCTGGGTGACTGCCTGCCTGCTGCCAGTGACACCCTGTCCCCTCCAAAGCTTTGATACACCCCCACCAGGGGACGATGGGGCTTGTCACCAGAAATAAATAGCCCCTGAGCATTTAGGGGAGGGAAAGGGAGGGAGGTGAGGAGGCTCTGCTGGGACTGTTTGCAAAATAAAGGGACAACAAACTGATCCTGGAAATAACCTTCTAGATAAACTGGCTCCAGGGACAATTAAGAACAGAAATTCAGATCCCAGGAGAGAGTCCCCTCCCCCGTCCCTCTGTGAGGCTCTTGGCCTCTAATTCTGCTTCTTTTCTTTTGGAGACCCAAGTGGGGTTCCGATCAGGGTGCTAAATTTATTCTGAGCCCTGTGGTGAAGGAAAATTTGGCCTGGGAGGCTTTTCATGTGGTCAAGGGGCAGATCCTTTCTCGTGTCTGTACACCAGTTTTCTTATTTGTAAAATGAGGAGGTTGGCCTAGATGGTCTACATTTTCTTTCAACTGAAAGGAGGCGTCAATAGTGGAGGGTCTGAACGTTTGGATACTGTCTTGTGGTTGGGCCTCCTGGGGAGAGCCTGACCATTTAGAGGGAGGGGGTTCTTCCCTGGGAAGAGGAGGGAACCCTGGGCTGAAGGCAAGCATGGAAGAATGGAATGGATTCCTGGATCCTGGTCCTTGTGGGGGGAAAGGGAATGAAGAAGAAACTAAAGATTCACAGCTTACTGAAGGAGGCTGAAACCATCTGATAAAGGGCTCAGTTATTGCAAGGCTGGGACCCTAGGGAGGAATGGAAGATGTACAGAGAGCATCAGAGGGAGGAGGAATCTTCCAGCCCAGAGCACCACAGAACGTCAGTGCTGAGGAACCTCAGGTCAGACCTGGCGGGCCACCCAAAGGTAGGGTGGTCACATGTGGAGGTCACATGAGCCGGGGCTAGACCTCAGGACTTCTGACTTAGGATCACAGATCTCAAGCTGGAAGGGGCCTTAAAAGTCGTCTTGTCTAACTGCCCGACAGGCAAACAGAGGAAACCGGAGCCAAGTGACTTGCTTACGGGCACGTATGTAGTGACAGTGATAGGATGTGAAGATGGGTCCTCCGAACCAAACCCAGCACTCACTCTACTATACCGGCTACGTGGTATACTGACATTGTGTACCTGTTATGTCCAAAGCTCTGGGCTCTGCACAAAAAGACGGTCCCTGTCCTCAAGGAGCTTACAGTCTTGTAGGGAAGGGAGACGTGTGCTCAAAGAGTGTGCTGTTCAGTTGTTTTCCAGCCACGTCCAACCCCATTTGGGGTTTTCTTGGCAGAGATAGTGGAGTAGTTTGCCATTTCCCTCTCCAGCTCATTTTACAGATGAGGAAACTGAGGCAAGCAGGGTGAAGTGACTTGCCCAGGGTCACACTGCGAGTGTCTAACACTGAATTTGAACTCAAAGATTCACGGAGTTGAGTCTTCTTGATTCCAAACCTAGTACTCTATCCGCTGTGCTACCTAGCTGCCCACTCAAACAAGCACAATACAAAACAGATCATAAAAGCACAAGAGAGTGGGCAATATAAGGAGAATGATGAAGTAGAGATCCTTTTCAGCTAGCTGAGGTAGCCAGGGAGTAGGTCTTAAGGAGGCATAGATGTTAGGATAGAAAGATTTAGAATTTAAATGGCTCTTAGAGACCTAATGGAATCACCTCATTTTGCAGTCAGTCAATAAATATTTATCAAACACCTCCCCTATGACAGGCACTGTGCGTAAGGGGAGGGGTGTAGGGTGAGGAAGGTGGGATAACAAGGGAAGGTACAAGACCATCCCTGCCCACCAGGAGCTCACAGTCTAATGGGAAAGACGACATGTAAATGGTTATGTGCAAACAGGTTATATAAGGATAAATTGGGGATAATCAACAGAGGGGAAGCGCTAGCATTGAGGGGGATTCTGGGGAGGGTGTCATTTAACTGGGTCTTGAAGGAAGCCAGAGAAACCAAGAGGCTGAGATGAGGAATAAGAGAATTCCAGGTGAGAGGAAACGGACCGATCTGGCCAACGTCATAAAAGTAGTAAATAGCAGGGCTGGGATCCAGAAGCAGTTCACTGATCCCTTTTGCTGGGCTATACTGCAGGTGGAGCAGCTGGGTGGCACAAAGGGCCTGGAATCAGGAAGAGCTGAGTTCAGATCTGGCCTCAGATACTTCCTATCTATGTGACTCTGGGCAAGTCACTTAACCTTATTTGCTGCAAGTTCCTCATCTGTAAAATGAACTGGAGAAGGAAATGGAAAACTACTCCATTATCTTCGCCAAGAAAACCCCAAAAGGGGTCACGAACAGTTGGACATGATTAAAGTGATTGCACAACAATGTGGCCTCTGCTCTGGAGAGGGCTGCAAAACTGATCGTGTCTTCTTGCCTTCTTCCACAGCCCAAGGTCTCCACCTGGCCTGTCTCAGGCTTCAACGGTCTGGGTGTTCTTTTCCATTTTGCCTTCTTTGGCTTTTTGGGGATATGCCATGGGGGGGCTCTGTAGGGTTCAGGCCACTTGGACTTTCTGTTCTTTCCTTCCCCCACCCTAAAGGCTCCATGGAACAGGTGCACAGAAGCAGGCCGTCAGGCAGCTGCCCCTGATCCAGCCCTGGCAGCAGGAAATGGCACGTGGATGGGGACAGTGGAGCAGAGGGAGGAGGAGTAATGTGCAGGGAGGGTTAGAAGGGGTCGGCCCCAGCACACACATTCCTTTTGTCCAGCCAGGACTTGGCCCCGATGAATAGGAAGGAGCTCAGTTGCCCCGGAAAGGGTGACCTCTAAATATAAAAACTCTAAATGGGTTGAAAATAGCCTTACTTTTCCTCTCTGCTGGCTAAACTGTTTCTGTGCTCCAACCCCTCCTTTCTCCCACTTCAAGAGAACTTCCTTCCTCCTCAGGATTAATTAGTCATCTTTGCTCTTGGGTGCTGCTTACAGCCTGTGCCAGATCTTGGGTCCTACTGGAAGATGAAGGGAGGAGGCTGTCTGAGAGTACTCTTTGGGGTACAATTGGTCACTAGTGACATACTTTTACATTTCCAGGGATCAAAGCAAAACCTATATTGCGTTGTATACTCCCAGAAAGGTCCTCCCTTTTGAGAGGTAGGGTGACTCACAAATTGGACCAAAGGTTGGAAAGCCTGGGCCTGAGTTCTGACACTATTACTAACTTGGCTGAGTAACTCCATCGCTGAGTCTGTCTTCATCTATAAAATGGGGATAATAATACCTATTCTGGGGGGCAGTTGGGTGGCTCAGTGGATTGAGAGCCAGGCCTAGAGACGGGAGGTCCTAGGTTCAAATCTGGCCTCAGCCACTTCCTAGTTGTGTGACCCTGGGCAAGTCACTTGACCCCCATTGCCTAGCCCTTACCACTCTTCTGCCTTGGAGCCAATACACAGTAGTGACTCCAAGACAGAAGGTAAGGGTTTAAAAAAATAATATTTATTCTGCAGGAGGATCAGATGATATAATTGTATGTGGAGGTGCTCTGGAAGCCAGGACATAGTTGAGGTATTATTCAGTAAATACTTACTGATGGGTTTATGACTCTTGGGGCTGAGTTGGTGAAATGGGTCTTTTCTTCTCAATTAGATTCTTATGTCCTTCGAGCTGTGTCTGGAGGCAGACTGCAGAAGCAGGGGGTTTTGCCATAAGCCAGTCCAGCCTCCCATCCAAATCTCCCAGCATTGTAGTGAGGACACAGAATTTCTCAGGCACCCTTTATCTGAAAGCTCTGATCAGAGTAATACTTGTTGATATGGGGTAGATGTGGTGAGAGCCACCCTAGAGGGAGGAAACCCTTTTCTCTGTAAAGCCTGGATTGGTCCCAAATTCCTGGATCCTTGAGACACTCTCCCCCAAGAGTAGGTTTGTATCACAGAACACAGATTGACAGTTAAAAGAATAACTTGAACTTGCATTGTTAGAGCTGGGAGGGCCATTAGAACCCAGATTGTCAGAGCTAGGAAGGAAGGTCAGAGGTGGAAAATTGTTTAGAACACAGGTCAGAGATAAGAGGACACTTAGGGCACAGAAAGTCAGAGTTGGAAGGAGATTTAGGACACAGAAGGTCAAAGCTGGGAGGGGGTTTAGGACAGAAGGTCAGAAGTGAGAGGGCTGTTAGAGATGGAAAGAACTAAATGTCATCTAGTCCAGCACCCTCATTCTATAGTGAGAGACTGGCACAGAGGAAGGGAAAGGACTTGTCCAAGGTCATACAGTTTATTAGTAGCAGAGCCCAGAAGAAAACAGGTTCTGTTATACATTTAGATCTCATATCTAGAGGGGATCATTCCTTCTGGCAGCAAGTTGGAGGTTATTATTTCCATTTTCCAGATGAAGCAATTGAGGACCAGAATTACTCATCAAGGCATTCAGGTAGGATTGGGGACATCTAAAAACAAGAAATGGTCAAAGTCTCCAAATCTAACAGAGTAGACAAGATGTGTGTGAAAAGTTAAGTAATGTATGAAATGTATGGGCATGGTGACTTAGAAGAGTATTTTTCCCAGGATTCAAAAATGCTTGGGGTTCTAGAGAAGGAAAATTATTCTGCTGAGATAGAGTTATTGTCAGGAAGCTTTAGTTTGTGTTGTGAAAGAAGCTCTGATTGTGGTCCAGGTGACCAGAGGGTCCAGGCTTCCCTACTAACAAGCTCTTGGTGTGAGAGTTTGTCCGGGCACAAAGGAGAGAGCTTGGGCAGCTGGGACTTTGTCCTACCTCTGAAGGTTTCAGTCTGTATAACTTTAAGTAAATCATTGATTTACTTTGGGCCTTAGTTTCCCTATCAGTAAGATGGGAGGCTGAAGAAGAAGATGCTCTCTGAGATGTCTTCAAGCTTTGGCTATAGCTAGGACCCTCTGCCTTTGTGTAAGTTACTTGATTGGCTTAAAGGTGGATTTGGGTTTAAGTTTACAGTTTTTTCAAAATGAAGGGTTAGTCTCTTAGATCCTTTTCAATTCAAAAATCCTAGGAACCTGACTCCTTCCTCCTGTACTTGCTAGATAGATGACTTTGGGCTAACAGAAACAGTATTTATTTACATTGTCTTCACAGGCTTGTAGTGGGAAAAGTGCTTTGTAAACCATAGCACAGAAATGAGAACTATTGTTATACTTTCTGGAACTCAGTTTCCTAATATGTAAAATGAGTATAAGAACATGTGTCTAGCTTTTCTCCTGAGTGTCTTCTGGGGCCATAAATGGATATGAAAACAGTTTGTAACCTGTAAACTACTATATGGCCAGGAGCCAGAGAAGCCTCAGTTCTCATATTTCAGAGGAACTGTGGCTCAATTTCTTTCTGCTGCCATGACCAAACATAAATGGTAACCAGTAACATGGGGCTACTATAACAATCTTAAAATAGCAAATTAAGCCCAGAAGGATGAAAATAAGCTAATTCTGTTCAGAAAAGATGAATTTGGGTTTCTTGTGCCTGGCTGGGCCTCTAAGACAATGCCATCTCCATGTTTTGAAGTGCCAACACAAAGATGGGTATATCCTTGGTCTTAATCTCCAAGTTCCCCTTATCAGACCATAATTTATTGGCTTTTCACCTTTTCTTTTGTCTTCCCTTATATAACCTGACTCTTCATTTACTTTGTGACCAACAATCCCTTGACCCCTCTGTGAGAATTTATTTTTCATATACTATATTAATTCCTGTATATTAGGGAGAATTCCTATCTATTCTTGTGTCTGGGATTTGGATCAGAGATACCATCAATTCTGTTGCTTTTTGTATTTTCTGTGTCCTTGGGAATCCCAAAGGAATGCCCTTTTTTTTTTAAACACTTACCTTCCACCTTGGAATCAATACTATGTATTGGTTCCAAGCCAGAAGAATGGTAAGGGCTAGGCAATGCTCCCCAATGAAGGGGACAAGATTCTTTTCCTGTGTAAATGACCCATCCCCCTGTGGGAATGGGGCAAGGTGGATAGGTTGATGGACCACCTCTTAATGAGCTATCACCAGTGAAAGATATCTTGGGATTGTCAAGGGAGTGGCTGGATAATAGGCTCCTAAAAATTTACTTATTAAGCTGCCTGACCGAGCTCAGGTTGTCCCTGGTCACAAGAGAGCCATGGAGACATATGTCACTTTATTGACTATGAGGCTGGCCTAACCAATAAACTTGGTATTATCAACAAACTTATAATCTTACCCCCAAAAATCAGTCTCTTGAGATATTTTTAATTGCAATATCTCAATTCTTTCTCAGGCCTTCTCTCCTGAACCAGCTCCTGGCAATATAATACTCTCAGTCTCTCAGGCCTGAAACCCAGAATTCATCCTCAACTCCTCATTATCTCTCACTATCTATAGTCAATTTATTGCCAAGATAACTTATCATTAAACTTAGATCACTCCCACCTTTTGTCAACTTTGCTTCTATATATGTGCAGTTGAACAAAGGTAGAAAAACTCACACAATTGTTCTGACTGGGCCCACTACAAATTTGTTACATAATCTTAACTGGGCCTTCACTGCTGCTAGGCAATCCTACTATACATCCCTTATCAACTCACTATTCCAATTCTCCACAACAGTTGCTCCAGAAATTTTCTTTCCTCTTCAAATCTCCCATGGTTCCCTTTTCCTAACTCTTTCAGCTAAGAATCTTGGCTAAAATTTTACAGAAACAATTGATCTTTCTTCTCCCTTCTTTCTCATCTCCTATCACTCATATGCATCTGCTACTCCTCTTTCACTCATATCACATGATAAAATAGATTGACTCCTTACTAAGGCTAACTCCTCTCAAGTCATCCCATTAATTTCTGTCTCCTTCAACAGATTGCCTCCTCTGTCATCCCCACTCTATCACTTATTTTCAATCTTTTCCTACCTATTGGCTCATTCCCTGCCTCTAACAAACATACTCATATCTATTCCATCCTGGGGGAAAAAAAACCCTCCCTGGATCCTTCCATCTCTGCTATCATCCTATAATTCTTCTGCCTTTGGGGGTTAAATTCTCTCTGACTTCTTAACCTTTTATAGTCTGGCTTCTACAACCTCATTGAAACTGCCCTTCCAAAGTTACCAGTTATCTCTTAGTTCCAATTCTTATGGTCTTTTCTGAATCTTCATTCTCCTTGACATCTCTGCAGCCTTTGACACTTTTGATCATTTCCCCCTCCTTGATACTCTCTTCTCTCTAGGTTTTTGGGGCACCATTTCTCTTGGTTCTCCTCTTGCCCATCTGACCCTTTCTTTGTTGGATCCTCCTCAGATCATATTTTTTCCCCCCAAATTTAAACTTTATTTTATTTGGTCAATTTCAAACATTATTCATTGAATACAAAAATCATTTTCTTTTCCTCCCTCCTCTCCCGCCACCCCTCCCATAGACTCCCATAGCCGATGATAGCCGACACGCAATTCCACTGGGTATCACATGTGTCCTTGTTCCGAACCCATTTCCATGTTGTTGGTATTTGAGCTAGGATGTTCATTTAGTCTCCATCCCCAATCATATCCCCTTGGCCCCTCTATTCAAGCAGTTGCCTTTCTTCGGTGTTTTTGTTTCCATAGTTTGTCCTCTGCTTATGGATAGTGTTTTCTCTCATAGATCCCTGCAGGTTGTTCAGGGGCATTGCATTGACACTAATGGAGAAGTCCATTACATTCGATTGTACCACAGTGTATCAGCCTCTGTGTACAATGTTTTCCTGGTTCTGCTCCTCTCACTCTGCATCACTTGCTGGAGGTTGTTCCAGTCTCCATGGAATTCCTCCACTTTATTATTCCTTTGAGCACAATAGTATTCCATCACCAACATATACCACAATTTGTTCAGCCATTCCCCAATTGAAGGGCATCCCCTCATTTTCCAGTTTTTTGCCACCACAAAGAGCGCAGCTATGAATATTCTTGTACAAGTCTTTTTCCTTATTATCTCTTTGGGTTACAAACCCAGCAATGCTATGGCTGGGTCAAAAGGTAGGCAGTCTTTTATTGCCCTTTGGGCATAGTTCCAAATTGCCCTCCAGAATGGTTGAATCAATTCACAGCTCCACCAGCAATGCATTAATGTCTCGACTTTGCCACATCCCCTCCAGCATTCATTACTTTCCATAGCTGTCATGTTAGCCAATCTGCTAGGTGTGAGGTGATACCTCAGAGTTGTTTTGATTTGCATCTCTCTGATTATAAGAGATGTAGAACACTTTTTCATGTGCTTATTAATAGTTTTGATTTCTTTAACTGAAAATTGCCTATTCGTGTCCCTTGCCTATTTATCAACTGGAGAATGGCTTGATTTTTTGTACAATTGATTTAGCTCTTTGTAAATTTGAGTAATTAAACCTTTCAGATCATACCTTTTAACTGTAGATGTCCACAGGGTCTGTCCTGGGCCTTATTCTCTTCTATTATTGCTTTGCTTGCTGATCTCATTGGCTCCCATGCATTTAATTATCACCTCTATGCTAATAATTCTCAGATCTACTAACCTCTAATCTTTCATCAGCCACTGTCCAGTAAACATCTTAAACTCAAAATACCCCAAACAGAATTCTACCTTTCCCCCAAATTTCCCTACTCTCCTACCTTTCCTATTACCATAGTGGGAAACACCATCCTCCCAGTCTCTCAGGCTTGCAACCCAGGCTCCTCAATTCCTCATTCTTTCTCATATCTCATAATAAACCTGTTGCCAAGGCCTGTCAGTTTCAGCCTTGCTATATCTCTGGTATATGCCTCAAGTCCTTCTCCCCATTCCAATCCATCCTTCATTCTGCCACTAAAGTGATTTTCCTAAAGCAAAAGTCTAACCAGATCACATCTCTACTCCATAAACTCCACTGGCTGCCTATGGCCTCCTGGATCAATTACAAAATGCACTATTTGACATTCAAAGCTTTTCATAACCGGGCACCCTCCCACCTTTCCTTTCTTATTCCACCTTACTCTCCAATAAAGTATTCTTAGCTCTCAGCTGTTTCATGAACAAGACATCTCTTGGCTCTAGACATTTCCTTTGGCTGTTCCCCATGCCCAAACGTTCTCCCTTCTCCACTCCTGGCTACTGACCTCCTGGCTTCTGACCACCTTCTACATTCTTTTACATTGCAGTGCCTTTCCTCTGTTAATTATTTCCAATTTATCTTGTAGATAACATGTCACCTCTTAGATTGTAAATTTCTTGAAAGTAGGGACTCTCTTTTTGCCTCTTTTGTATCTCCAGCGCTTAGCAGGGTGCTTGGCACAAAGTAGGTGCTTAACAAATGGTTATTGATTAATTGATATTGTTATCGTCTTTCCATGAGACTGCCTGTTCTTTGAGGCCAGGGACTGTCATTTGATTCTTTTTGTATCCCCAGAGCTTCATAGTAAGAGTTTAACAAATGGCTATAGATTGATAGCCCAAGACCAGCAGAAAACGCAGCCTAGGTGATGGAATACCTGAACTCGTCCGCTTCCCGAGCCAGAGCGCAACGTTACGTGTTCAACCCCCCAAAGAAACTACATTTCCCAGAAGGCCCTCTGAGTATCCCGCAGGTTCAGGGGCGAGTCTTCGTAGGAGAGCCGAATCCATAGGCTGAGGTGAAAAGTAGGCGGGCCGTCCAGTGGTGGGGCCTATTTCCGGTGAGGCGGCTGAGGCGCTGCAGAAGCGGAGGCGCTTCTTGGGCTCACGGAGGAAGGAAGCGACATGGCGGCGGCGTTTAAAAAGGCAGCCAAGTCTCGGCAGCGGGAGCACCGGGAACGAAGCCAGGTAGGAACTCCTCATTTCTCCCCTACAGCTTCACGAGTGTCCAACCCCGCCGTAACTCCGCTGTCCGGATCCGGCCTTTTTCACCCTCGGTTCAGGCTGGCGCGTGCGCACGTGCTGTACGGGCTCATTGACGCGTCCCCGCCCCCTCGTTTACACCCAGAGTTCTTTCTGCTCCTACCTGGTGCCTCCATCCAGTGTCAATTTCCAGGGGCCCAGAGGCCCAAGTTGCAGAAATTTGGAGTTCCAGGAACGGCGAGCAGAAACTTACCATCTACAGAGAGCTGCTGACAGAATCAAGCCCCGACCCAGGTTACCCAATTTTCAGGCTAGGGATAAAGTCAGAGACCTTGGATTCCAGTTCTGCCTGTTAACACTTGCTGGCAGTGCGACCCAGAGCCAATCAGCCAGTCTCAGTGCACCGTGCAACCAAGTTTGAGAGCAGATGCCAGCTAGCTTCTGTAGAGGAAGCTTCCTCATATGGGAGTCTAGTTTTACAGATGAGGAAACTGAGGCCAGGGAGAGGTTAAATGAATTGGCTAGATCACTCACTTATGTAAATGGATTAGCCTGGAGACAAACTCAGGCTCTCTGGTTATAAATCCGGAGTTTTTTCCCCTGTCTTACATTCAAAGCCCATTCCCTTTTCATCTTTCCAGACTTTATGCACCTTATTCTTTCCACACCATAATGTCACTGACCAGGATCTTGGCAGTCCCACAACACACCACATCTCTCATCTCTGGGCATTTTCTCTGGTCCCCCATTCCTGGAATGCTCTTTATCTTCACCTGCTGACTTCCCATAAATCCCAACCAATGTCTCATCTTCTACAATAAAACCATTCCCAACCCCTCAGTTCTAGTACCTTCTCTCTGTTATTTCCTATATGTCCTTTGAATAATTATACCTATTCGTTGTTTAACAGAAGAGCAGAAAGGCCAAACAATAAGGGTTAGGAAATGTCTGAGATCACACTAGAACTCAGGACCTTCTGTTTGGCTTTCCACTCATTGAGCCACTTAGCTACTCCCTCCCCATTAAATTTTGACCTCTTTGACTGACTTGCCTCTTTTTGGATCTCTAGCACTTAACATTGTGCCAGGAACATGGTAGATCCTTAATAAATGTTTATTGACTGGCAGGCTTTCCTCTGTAAATCATTGTGCTAGAGTGGTATAGTATGACAGTCTTCCACTGTTAGATAGGAGACCTGAATTCCGTCACCCCTTTCTGTTGGTGATTTGTTATTAGATATTAAGATATGTACCAGGTATTGTGCCAAACTCTAGGGATTAAAAAAAAAGGCAAACAACAACCCTGACCCATAAGGAGATCATATTCTAATAGGGGGAGACAACAGGCAAATGATTATGTATTATTATATATTATATTATTCCAAGTTATATACAGTGGAGATAATCAGTAGGGAAGGTGCTAGCATTAACTGGGACCTAGAAAGGGTTCTTATAGAAGGTAGGATTTAGCTGAGACTTGAAGGAAGCCAAGGAAACCAAAATGTGGAGGTGATGAGGAGGGAAGAAATTCTGGGCATGGGAGATAGCCAGTGAAAATACCTAGAAATGTCAGATTTGAGTGTCAAGCCTTAATAGAATCACAAGGGCATGTAAGATCTACATCAGATTTCTTGCTGTCTAAAATGGGAGGAAGGGAGGGAGAGAATTTGGACCTCAGTGAAAAAATTTTTAAATTTTTTTACATGTAATTGGAGAAAAATAAAATATTGAAAATAGGCAAGGTGGTCAGTGTCACTGGATTGTGAAATAAATGGAAGGCAGTAAATCACAAGAAAACTGAAAAAGAAGGAAGGAGCTAGCTTATGAAGAGTTTTAAATGCCAAACAGATTTGATTCTGATAATAGGGAGCCTGTAGTTTGTTGGGGAGGGCTGTGCTAGGTTGCAGTGGCTTTCCTTGAACAAGCAATTCTTTGGGTTCATAAGATTTATAACTTTTGGAGATCATCTAATTCATTCCCCTTATTTACAGTCTAAGTCTACAGAGGATAAATGACTTTCCCAAGGTTTCATGGCCAAGGTTATGTGACTTGGCATCTGATGTTCTTTCCAGAGTGGTCTGCTAATACTCCAGACTAGAAGAAAATTTGTAAAATGAGGTTGGACAAGATGTTCCGTGGGGACTCTTCCAACTTTGACATTCTGTGATCACTGAGTTGACCTTATAGGTAATAGGGAACTATTTGAAATGGAATGATCTGACAAATGCACCTAATTCACTCCCCCATTCTTCTGTTGATAATAATCTTCCAAGGACAGATCCTGATTCCTGAACCCCTTGCTGTTGAACAATTTCATCCCTTCATTCCCCTCAAGCCTCTACTCTTCCCATTACATTTTCCCTTATTATAGAAATCTTTTGTTTTTGACACATTTATTGCCAGCTACATCCCTCCTCACTCTACCTAGTCTTCTCTTTTAATAAAGATTAAAAAAGAAAAAAAAGAAAAAATCATGAAATTAACTGACTCATGGAGTCATTTCTGACAATATATGCAATATTGCAAATCTGAAGGCCCCCACTTTACCATCAAATGAAGGATTATCTAATCATTTATTATTCTGTTGTCCACTGTCAATTTCACTTGATTGTTCTTTTCATTTAATATTGATTTAGTCAATGTATATATTGTTTCTTCATGGTTCTGCTTGCTTCATTCTTCCTCAAGTCCATGTCTTTCTTGTTTGTCAGAAATTTTCATTTTCAGTGTTTTCTTCATTGCAGTAATAGTCTATCACATTAATATATCATAATTTACTTAGCTGTTCCTCAGGAGACTATTTATTTACTACTGTAACAAGGCAGCTAGGTGGCCAAGTAGATGGAGCACTGGGCTTGTAATTGGGGAGACATTTGCCTCAGTTCAAATTCAACCTTTGGCAGTTTCAAGGTGATCCTGGTCAAGTCACTTAACCCTGTTTTCCTTTTTTTCTTCATCTGTCAAATGAATTGGAGAAGAAAATGTTAAACCACTCTACTGACCAAGAAAACCCAAATGGGGTAATGAATAGTTGGAACACTACTAAAACATATATGCTGAACATATTTACTGAAACCATACATGCGCACACACAAATACAAACAAGCTTGCTTACCTTCTGTAGATGGAACAAATACTATATCTCACACAAATAAATATTGCTATTTTTCAAATGTTTGTAGATATTGGGAGGGATACAATATAATTTAATTTAAAAACATTGATTTCAAAGAAGTTTTTGTCATTTTTCTGCATTAATGGTTGTGAGGTACATTCACCATTATGTAGGGACGTGTTACATTTTTGATGTTTAAAAAGACTTCTCATCTTTGAAAAAGTTGGGAACCACTGGACAGAGGATTTTTAAAGCCCTTTCCTGCTCTAAATGCTCAGACTAAGTGGTCATGATATATGTGATTGTGGGAGAGGGATTTACAAAAGGGAAAAAAATCACAGGTTTCCCAAAGACATTATTGTTTGGAAGGATGACAGAAACCGTGAACCGCCCCATAATTGTTGGATATATTAGTAGAGTTCTCAAAGTCAGATTACTCTAAAAATTGGAGGAACAGCAGAGTGACCATACTTCCAGTGTCAGTGACAAATACACAAATACAAGCTCAAATCTTGTCGCTCTTGTTTCATGCTTTTGGCCTCAGTTCCAGGGACGTTCTCCAACAGGTAGAAAGCTTTCCTTTCCTTCCCTAGTATGTACTGTGACACGAGACATACACATTATGTTCTCTCTGTCTGAGTTTCTACAAACTCTTGGATCCCATTCACATTAATTTGAGTTCTGCTGGCAACTGCTTGAATGGTGCAAAGTCATTGTTGCCTCCTGCTGTCCTTAATTGGCTAGAACGCCTACCACGGCCAGGTTTTTAAGCCTACTGGTGCCCAGCTTTATGTGTCTTATCCTCTCTGATAGTGGATATGGGGTGGGAGGAAGCTGGGGTACAGGGACAGCTCCAAGGATGTATATTTACTTGTCTCTTTATAGGTGCTCATGGCAGTCAAGTGGGAGGTTTTATTGGGTGTGTTGTGTGCTGGGGAAACCAAATACCATGTTTTTTTTCTTCTAGCCTGGCTTTCGAAAACATCTGGGCTTTCTGGAAAAGAAGAAAGATTATAAACTTCGGGCCAAGTGAGTTTGTTCTATTCAGGTTGCTGCAAATAATATGATAATTTTTAAGCATTGGGGTGAAATTGCCTCAGTATCCAGAAGGGGATCATTTCCTGCCATTGATAAAATAGCTGAAACTCTGGTAGCCCCTCATACACTTTTTAATGGCCCCAAACTCATCAGTTGTTTAGGTATAGGAATATTTCTGTCAACTCCAGTTGCAACATGATTTTTAATTGCATTTTGTTCCAGATTCATTTCCTCAGAGTGACTTTTTGTGTGATGGTCTTGATATTTGAGCCAAAAAATAGAGCTTTTTTTCCCTCCTCGTTCCTTGAAATGCCAGATGGTATCTCAAAATCCATTTGTTCCATCTCTTACATCTCCATGAAATGTGGATGGGAGAATTTATGTGATCTAGCTATGAAAGATTGGACTACAAGGATTGCCCCAACTCTCCCAAATAATGAATCCTTGATAGCAGTTATCACGGTCTTTCTCGAGTATTCCCTCCCTGTGGCCTTGCTTGGTCATTCCATAGGGTGGCCCAGGTGCTCCTAAAGGGCCTGTCCTGGTCCATAAATTTATTTTTTTAAACCTTTACCTTTTGTCTTAGAATCCATTATTGGATTCTATATTCTGTATCTATGTTCTATAGAATCCATATATGAATTCTCAATCCATAAATATGGATTCCAAGGCAAAAGAGTTCTAAGAGCTAGGCAATGGGGGTTAAATGACTTGCCCAGAGTCATATAGCTAGGAAACGTCTGAGGTCAGATTTGAACCCAGGCCCTCCCATCTCCAGGAGTGGCACTCTATCCATTGAGACACCCATCTGCCCTTAGGGCCAGACAAATTTGAAGGCCCTTTAGTTCCCACAGGAGATTGTAGCCCCTGGTGCTGAATCAGGGGTCCAAAACTTTGAGACTTGTCCTCTCAGTGCTTGCTGCATGATTTTGAGTGAGACACAGAATGTCTCTGAGGCTTGACTTTCCCAGCTATAAAATGGGCATGCTAATATCTGCCTTACTTATGGAAAAGTGCTGGGTAACCACACTAGCCATCTTTGACACCCTTGAATCATGTTCTTTTCATCCAGGGCCTGGTCTGGTATTGGAGCCCACCCCCAGAGGCCTGGTTTCTCCCTTTTTAAGGCTCTTGGCTTCTTTAATGGCAGGAGTGGGGCTAACCTGAAGTAGACCAGGCAGTCATTGCAGGGATGGTGAGAGGGAGATAGGGTCATCAGGCCATAGCTGATAAGAGCACCGGACAGGGGACAAAGTACTTTATGTGCATGTGTCCTCACAGCTGTCCCCACATCAGCAGTGCAGTGGTTATCCCCATTGTACAGATGAAGAAACTGAGATCCTGTCAAGTTAAATGATTTATCAAAGGCCAGGTGGTAAGTAAGTGGCGGAGCAGGTAGTTGGGCCTTGGTTTTCCTACTGACAGGCAGCTCTTCCTGATTTCAGAGCTAATCTTCTGATATAACTGTGTGACTCTTGGCAAGTCACTTAACCCTCGCTGCCTCAGTTCCCTCATCTGACAAATGATCCGGAGAAGGAAATGGCAGACTGCTCCAGGATCTCTGCCAGGAAAACCTGCACGGAGAATGGGGCACGCCTGGAACACTGCTGACCCTCTCTGGGGCTCCTCTGGGGCCTTTGCTTTGCTGAAGAGGAATGGAGTCTGGGGCATTTTTCAATTGCAGGAGAGGCTTGGTGCCGGCTCAGGCTCAGGGGGTGGCAGTCACTGTGGGGCTCAGGGTAGGGGAAGCCCCCCAGCCCCGAGGGATGGCCTGGTCTGAGGCAGCAGTTGGGTGACCACGGCATGGTGTGTTTCAGTGACTACCACAAGAAACAGGAGCAGCTCCGAGCCCTGCGCAAGAAGGCCCTGGAGAAAAACCCGGATGAATTCTACTTTAAGATGACACGGGTCCAGCTACAGGTCAGTGTGCCATGATGGGGTGCCGCCTGCACAGCGCTGGGCCCTGCTCCGCTCTCACCACAGACCACGCATGTTAGGAGGGGTGGATTGAAGTACTTTCAGAGGAAGTGACCAGGATGGGGAGGGGGCTTAAAGTCCTTTGGGAAATGATTGCTTTCTTATACTGTCTGAGGGGATGTTTTGTGGGGAAGAGATTAGCCTTAATGGAATTAGCCAGTCAGCTTGGCCCTTGAGGGAGAACTAGAATAAGGATGACCCTTAGGAGAGGGCCCATAAGGAAGCCCTCCTGGGTAGCCTGGGTAGGGGAAGAGAGCCCCAAGCTGTCTGTCTGTCCAGGAAACCTTAACTCTTGGTGGGTGTTGTCTGGACTCCTAGGATGGGGTCCACGTGGTCAAGCAGCCTAAAGACGAGGTAACAGCAGAGCAGCTGAAGGTGATGAAGACGCAGGACATCAAATATGTGGAAATGAAGAGGGTGGCCGAAGCCAAGGTACCCCGAGCTTGTGAGCCCCGGGTTTCTTCCCTGCTAGTCATGTGCCTGCTGCTTGCCTCCTTTTCTCTTTGGCCCAGTGGGGTATTGCTGCAAGTTGATCTCAGGTGGGGGTGGGGAGTGCCCCAGCCTTTCCTCACTGGAGATGCAGCCTGGGCTGGGGGGGACAGGCTAGCCTAAAGCTTCTGGGCTGAGCCCCCAGAGCCCCAGCCAATGGGCCTTTGACTCTCCTCTAGAAAATTGAACAGCTGAAGTCGGAGCTCCACCTGCTGGAGGCCTCAGGGAAGCAGAAGAACCAGCATGTGTTCTTCTTTGACACCAAGAAGGAAGGTAGGGCTGAGGTTGGGGGAGGCCCTGGGTGCTCCAGGGGCTCTGCCAGCACTCACTCAGGAAGCTCTGCCCCTCTGCTCTTGTAGTGAAAGAGTTCGATGTCGCCACTCACCTGCAGACGGCCCCCGAGCTTGTGACCAGAGTCTACAACCGGCCCAGGGTAGAGACGTTGAAGAGAGAAGCCGTGAAGGGCGAGACTCGGCGGAGCCACATCCAGGTTCTGTTTACCCTGGCTCAGCAGAGCACCAGGCCCCTCTTCCTTCTTTTATGGGCCACTTTGTCAGACAGTCACTGATTTTAAACTCCTCTGTTTACTTATATTGCTACCAGAACCTGGCTCACCCTTTGGTTTGATTGGAGACTTTGTGGTCTTGCTAATTTGTGGTGGCCCAGTGGATAGCGTCTAGAAGAGCTGAGTTCAGATCTAGCATTGGATACTATTTGTGTGAGTGAGCCTCTGTTTCAGTTTCCTCATCTGTAAAATAGATATAATAATGGTACTTACCCCCAGAGTTGTGAGACTAAAAGTAAGATTTGAAAAAAGATTTTTTTTTAATGAGAGATTTATAAAGCATTTTGTAAACCTTAATATGCTATGAAAATGCTGGCAATTATTATTTTGGTACTAAGATGTGATTGGAAAGAACTGCTAATGCAGGTTTGGGTCAGCAAATCTTTGGACCCTCAGCTTGTTTGTTTTTTTAATAGAATTTTAGAGCTGACTGAGAGGTTAGTTATTTACTATAACCCCCTCAATTCATAGATGAAGAAACTGAGCAATAGTGAGGGAGAGCTATTTCTGCCAGGTAACGGGCACTGCCATAACCATTTAGTCTAGGATCCTTTTTATTATAAAACTAATCAAATTGATGTAAATGTAGAGTGTTGGACCGGGAGTCAGGAAAGTCACATCTGCCTCTTGTGACCTCATGGACTTGTCTAGAGGCTTTCTTGGCAAAGGCATTGCAGTAGTTTGCCATTTCATTCTTCAGGATCCCCATTTCAAATGAACAATGGAGGAAAATAAGGCTTAGATGACTTGCTCAGGTCACACAACTAGTGAGTGTCTTGGGGCTTCCCAACTCCAGACCAGTTCTCTGTCCCCTGTACCTGCCTTCTAGTCTTCTTTCTCTCTGTCCCTCTCCTCCCCCTTTTCTCCCTCTTACATTCTGTCTGAGAATCAAGATTAGGTATTGGTTCCAAGGCAGAAGAGTGGTAAAAGCTAGGCCTGTGTTGGTGATCCTATGGCCTGTGTGCCGGAGGGGCCTGCTCCCCTACCCCTTTCCACACTCACCTAAGGACATTTCTCACATGACCTGCCCCTCTGCCCAGCAGCCAATGGGAGCTTCCTTCCTCTCCTGTCTGGGGTAAGGTGGGGGCTTCACAAGCAGCATGAGCTGCCTGGGCACTCGGTTCACCATCACTGGATTAGGTAGTTGGGGTTAAGTGACTTTGCCTAGGGTCACACAGCTAGGAAATATCTGAGGCCACATTTGAACTCGGGCCTCTCTAGACCTGATTCTATCCACTGAGCCACCTAGGCCTCCTGCCTTCTTTTCCAGTTTCATCTGTAGCATTTGATAAAAGTCTTCAAAATTGCTTTTATAATATTGGTGTAGAGTGAACATTTTTCTTTTAGTTGTGCTTCTATATAAGCCTTTCTGTGCTCCCTTGAAATCATCTCTTCTGTTTCTTGTAGCATGGTCATATTCTATCACATTCACATACATACATATTACATACATTTAGCTACTCCTTTGTTGATGCATAATCCTTTTGTTTGGGGGTTTTTCACTACTGCAAAAAGCCGATTTAAATATGTTTGTACATGTAGGGCCTTTTCCTCTTCCTTTGATTTCTTTTGGGTATAGGCTAAGCAGTGGGATAGCTTGGTCAAAGGGCATGTTATTTTTAGTCCCTTTTTTGTTATATCATTTCCATTTCCATTCCAGAATGGCTGCACCCATTTACAGTAGGGCATCTGTGTGCCTCTTTCCTACAGCCCTTCCGACACTGATTGTTGCTCATCTGATGAGTGCTTCCTTGTGTAAGGAAAATATGAGTTCAGATCGTGCTTCAGACATTTATTAACTGCAGGACCTTGGGGAAGTCACTTAATTGCTATTTGCCTCAGTTTCTTGATCTGTAAAATAATAGCACCTACCTCACAGGAGAGTTATGAGAATCAAAGAAATAACATATGTAAAGTGCTTTGCAGACCTCAGAGTACTATATAAATGTGAGCTGTTATTTTAAATGGTAACTCTAATAACAAGTGAGATTAGTAGTGAGTTTGAGTATAGCCAAAGGATTATTCTTCCTCTTTTGTGACAAAACATATCACAAATAAAAATGTTTAAAATTTACAAGTGAATGTATTGAGGGAGTAGGTAATCTCTGAGATTCTTTCCATTGGTATTATTCTCTGATCCTATTGGGAAGATTATAACTTTAAAAAAACTTTTCCCTTCAGTTTTAAACTCAATAGTAAATATTGGTTTCAAGGTGGAAGAGTGGTAAGGGCTAGGCAGTTAGGGTTAAATGACTGGCCCAGGGTCACAGAGCTAGGATATTGCCTTGAGGCCAGATTTGAACCCAGGACCTCCCATCTCTAGGCTTGGCTCTCAATCCACTGGGAAGATTTGTTATTGAAGGATGAAACAGTTGGATTCTTTTTGGTCTGAGGCTTTGTGATTATGTATCCTCTCCCCCTTCCCCAATATTGTGGTTATAAATAACTCACATATTAACAGTTGACACAATACTTCTATGCATGTCATCTTACTTGATCCCCACAACAATGCTGTGAGGTGTGTTCTCTCTCACTTTGTAGATGAGAAAATGAAGCTCAGGGAGGTTGTCATTTGTTCGTGGTCCCAAAACTCAGAGATGTACAGTAGGTGCCAGAACCTGGGTCTTCTGACCTTCCACTGAGCATGCCACCTCACCTGGTGGATTGCTATTAGGTTTTCCCTTATGATTCCCTTCCATGATTTGATTGGTTTATAAAATGTGATGCTCTGTTTCTCAGAGAATTGAAATCTTTAGTTCTGACTGATTCATTGAAAAAAAAAATTGTCCATGAGTTTCAAGCAGACAGCTGTTCTGCTGTGATTTGAATCATTTACACAGCATCAGCTTTGCCTCCAATGTTTAATTCACAGCAGTTTCCTCTAGCTCAGAGGCAGCTAAACTTGTTTTAGTAATATAAATACCCCTAATTAGTTTGAATATATTGGGCAATCCCATAAATTTGACAGCGTGTGCAATAAAGTGAAAACAAAAGCTGTCTGAAACCGCTGTTGGGAGACTGGCATAGTTGGTGAATTGTCGTAGTCTCAGGTCTAAGAATATTCCCTTTACACAGACAGCAGTTAGAGCAGAACTGGCAGGAACAGCCAGGCTGGTTTTCTGGCATTACCAGTTGTGACAACCCCTGTCTGTGAAATGGCTTTAGTAATAGGTAAGTGTGTAACTGACATTTCTTTTCTAAATCTTTACCTTCCTTCTTAGAAATTCTAAGAAGGATAGGGGCTAGGCAAATGGGATTAAGTGATATGCCTGGGGTCACACAGCTAAGAAGTGTCTAAGGCCAGATTTGAACCCTTGACCTCCTGACTCCAGGCTGTCTCTGGCTGCCCCAAGTCATTGATGTTTCTTGAGTATTAAATGGTGGTTCCCTGAGACATCACTCTGTAGCTCCTTGGTTTGCATGCTTTGCGCCTATGGACAGAGAGTTGGGGTGCTGGTGTTTGGTTTGTTTCCTTTGTTTTAGTTAACAGTGTTTGTCCCTTGTGATCAGACTATTTGGAACATTTTGCTTAAGGTGGATGGACTGGAATAGAATAACCTTTAACTTCTGTTACTCTGGAACTAGACAGCTGATAACTTTTGGTCTGCAAAAGTTGCTGAGATAGGTCTAAGTGACTCCATTCTCTGTTCAGGAGACCTCACCTCTGAAAAAGGGAATGAGCATAAGGAAAAGTCAGCAGGGACAACCCTCAGAATTAAGTCAGGGCCATTTTCCTGGTTTTGTTAGTATCTCTCAGACTGCTTACCAAGGACCAGGCTGTGCTTTCACCTCTGTTGGACAACAGAAGTGATTTCAGGAGTAAAAGGAGGGGGAGATTGGAGTTAGGAGGTTCTGACTTTGCTGGTTTTGCCTCTATTGCTTATGTGCTTGGTGACCTTGTGTATGTCACTTCTCTCGAGCTCAGTTTCTTCCCCTGCATAATGGGGCTAATAATCATCCATAGTTCACAGGGTTTCTGTGAATGATGCTTTTGGTAAACCAAATCATTCTCCAGAAGGGTGCTGTGATTATTGGAGATTCCAAGTAAGTGTAGCAGTTCCCAAAGTTGAAGCAATCCATCCATTGCCTCCTGGTGAGGCCTTCCTGGAGTCCAGAAAAGAGCTTGTTTAAACCTTGGCAGATCTGTCCTCCCATTGGGCTTTGAAACATTTCTTAGTGACTTTTATTCCATTTGTTTGTTTTGCTGAAAATACGTGTATATTTTTCTCTTACAGAAGCTAGCTAGAGAGAGGAAAAGGCAATACAGCCTTCTGAAGCAGCGTATCGAGAGGGAAAAGGAATTGTTTGTTATTGCACAGAAAATCCAAACACGCAAAGATCTTCTGGTGAGTAGAGAAAAGCCTTAGGCCTTCGTTTCTTTTAAAGGTCTTAACTGAGACTGGATTTCATCTGTGTGTAAATCAGGCGCGGTGAAAATGTCTGCTCCTTAGGGGCAATGTTTGAGCCAATGTCTGTTACTCTGGGAGTGTTGAAATGTTCCTTGATTAAGAAGGTAATAAGGGGGTTATTAGTCAGTGCTTTGGAACAGCATAGGGTAGGAACGGGCAGCATTTGAACTTTATAGCTTATGAATAGCTCTCCGTAACATTTAAACAGGTTAACAAAACAGTGAGTGCCACTCATTGGTGTTTAAAAATAGACGATATTGTGTAGTTAAATAGCAGAGCTGAAGAGTCTAAGATGACACTTCCATATTATTATCAGCTAGCCACTAAATGTCAGCCTCTTTAGATACTCATATACTTTTAGTTACTTTCACAGAAATAACCTATTCATTTGTTTCTCTGTTTTTAAGACCTTCCACTCCAACATGGTGCGGGGGCCCCTCCATCATACCAATTTTTTCTCTCTGTTTTGCAGGATAAAACGCCCAGAGTGAAGGTGAAGAAAGAAACAGTCAACTCCCCAGCTATTTACAAATTTAAAAGCCAACGAAAACGTTAAAGTTCTCTTGTCCGAGTTTGGTCATTCTTTAGGCACAAGAATTCCTTTTTTTATAATAATTTGCGATTCCTCCAAATAGGATTTTCCTCTTTTGATTACAACATAGATGAAGAAAATGAATGCTGTTGCAAATACGCCTTCCTACCTCCTCAGAAGTGACATTAAAGCTTTCTGAGGAGGTTTATAGTTTTTAATTACTTTGGACTAGAGCGTGGGCTGGGGTCTCCTGGAAGCAAGGGTCCAGGAACACCTTTCTCCTGGCCCAGGCAGCTCCGATCAGAATAGACTTGGCCCCTTGCCCCTGCCCTCTGCTCTACTGGAGTTCCCATGATTCAGAGGCCACAAATGGCTTGGCATGGCCCTCTTGCCCTGGGGACCCAGGCTCCTGCTTGAGGCAGCTTCCCCCGCCCCTTCCCCAAGAATCACACCTGCCTCTTGTGCCCTTGTAGGGATTGTGGGCTCGAGGCCCGACAGGACTGAGCATGCTTAGAGCAGATGGTTGGGGGGCGGGGAGAGTGCTCAGGGAGACTTGCTCACACTCCACCAGTGCCCTGGAGGGGGAACAGCTGTGGGTGGATTTTAATGATTTTTTTTCTTTCTATCATTATTAACACTTAACAAGTACCCATTGCCAGGCTCAGTACAGACCTATCGTGAGGTGGCCTCTTTCCTCCAGGAGCACCCACCAGCCTTGAGAGAAGGGGGTGTAGACAGGGCACATAAGCTCAAGTAACTGACTGTCTTTTGGGAGCACGGGAAACCTCCTTTATAAGGTGGCATTGAGCTCAGTGAACACCAGTACAGTGCTTTGCAAAGGGACATGACTACTGTTAATATCACTACCGTCACCCAGCATTTGTGTCTGGGGGCCAGAGGGGGAAGGTGAGGGGCAGGTGCGGGCAGAGGTCTTCCCCTTTCCCCAGGCCCCTTCAGGGAGGGCCTGCTGCTGCCCCTCCTACAGGTGCCCTGGTCCCTGGGGCTATTTCTTTTGGGTGGACTTTGGTCACGAAGGCCTGAGGTGGGGATGAGTGTTGTGGGAACATTTTAGACCACTTCCTAGTCGGGTAAGAGGCCGCTCGGGACGCCGGATAGCCCTGGACTAGCAGTAAGGAGCAAGCCAAATGACACGGGCCCAGTCATTGCCCAGCTTGTGGCCCCAGTGGCCCCGGCCTGGGGAGCACAGCACAGATTCTGCAGTTCTTTACTGTAAGATGCCCTGTGCTGCTGTGGCCGGAGCGCACATTGGGAAAACCCACTTCACGGAGGCGAGCCAGCCCTGCAGTGTTGGCTACAGTTTGAAAGGGGTCTTTGTGGGGCACTTGTGCACTCCTGGGGGTGGGGTGCTTCCTTCCATCGGCCTCTGTTACCTGGTGCCCATGTGGGCTGCCATGGTCCTTCTGTGGATGCTTCTGGGCTGTGGATCTGGCCTGGCTGTGCTTGAATGCTAGGTGGGGCCTGATCCAGAAGTGCACCTCGTCCATCTGAAGCAGGGCCCTCTGGGGGCAAGTTTTGTGTGCCGGGTGGCTCTCCATGGCTGGACCTGATGTACTGGTTCCTTAGAATGAGAGAACAGCCTCTAGTCTCCACAGGGATGGCCTCAGGACCCTGAGCTATAGTGCCTTGGATGCTTCCCGTGGGCCTCGGGCAGAAGGAGGCCCAGCTTACTGGCACTGCTGTTGGGCTGACAGGGAGGTGACAAGTCCAGCAGGTGGCACTGCTGCCCCTTTCCTGCAGCTGAGCAGCCAGGCTCCCTGGGCCCACAGTGCTGCTGGTTCACATGAACCTCTGCATAGTAGGCACACAATAAATGTTTGTTAAAAGCCTTGGGAATGCATCAATTCTGGGGGCTCTGGGGGCTGCTTCCCTCAGGGTTGCTCCCAAACGGGTCAGGGGATCCCTGGAATGGGGGTCCCCGGAAACTACCCTCTTCATGAGAGACTTCAGGACCAGGCTGGTGCCCCCTCCCCCTTAGGTCGAAGTCTGGCTGTTCCCTACAGGAGCTGGCGATGCCACCTTGCACTTGCTGCATCCTAATGAACATCTAGCTGCTTCATCCTCCGCTTCCAGGAGCCCATTGTGCAATCAAAGCCTCTCGCCCCCCAGCAGGAGAGAGACGGGTGCTCTGCTTGTGTAGGCCGGTGGGGCTGGGGCCTGTTGGGACATGACACGGTAAGACGAGTAGGTGTACTTCTACTTCTCCCTGCGTTGCTGGCCTCCCTCCCTCCCGGCTGCAGTGCCAGCTCTGGGAGCTGTGTTGGGGAGGGGGGGACCTGGGGTGTGCCCCGAGAGCCTTTGGGTGGAGGAGCTGTGGGCAGTGGCATGGCGCCCAGGAGGCTCAGCCATACAGGTTTCTTGGGCTTATGCAGTGGCCTCTTGGGTCAGAGGGTGCTTCCCCTCCAGCTCCTCAGCTCTCAGGCCCCCCTTTGGAGAACGTTCCCACCCAGCTCCCCAGAGGCCTAGGGGAGGGAGCACATGGAGTGGGGAGGAGTTTCCCATGGAGGGAAGCAGCCTGGGAGGTGGAGTTCCAACTGGGCTCCCGATTCCCTCTCCTGGCCCTTTTACTCCATAACCCTGGGGCCAGGAGTGCTCTGCCAGGTCATTGGGTGCACTGGGCTGCCCTTAGGGCCACACCTAATGTGCTCTGGTCAGATGAGAGGCTCCCCCGTGTTTAAAGAGGATGTTCCAGGAGCCCCATTCCTGAGTGGATCAGCTACCAGGCCCAGGAATTCTGTCCTTTCTGCACAGCCCTTTTGGCCTCCAAAGATGTCTGGAGGGGCCTGGTGTGGGCAGTCTTAGGACTCAAGGCATTGTTCCTGAATACAGCTATGCTTTGGGGCTACTAAACCTTGAAAAGGTAGGTGGGGAGGCCTCCCTGCTCTTCCCCGGGTGCCTCACCCTGTGACCCAGCTTGGCTCACAAGGGTTTGTGAAACCAGTGGGCCAGAAACAGCACTGAAACTCCCCGGCCTGAGTCACTCCCACGTTCCCCCTTTAGTCCAGCAAAGGCTTCTCTCACCCAGGAGATAGATGAGGGCAGAGGTTGGTTTCAAGTGTCACATTTTCACAAATATGGATGGGAAAACCCTTACATCCAAAGGGAAACAGCAAAAAAAATCCAGGAACCCCCCAAAAGAGTCCAGAGCAGACCCATCACATGGCCTGAATGGGGAAACCTCTCCAGCCCTGCTACAGAGAACCCGGAGAGCAGGGCCCTGGGAGTGAAGCTGGTGACAGTATTTCCCCCCCTTCCCCCCTTGAATCCCGACTTTTCCCTGATGGCTCAGTGGGGAAGATTTTACTGCCTGAGAGCAAGGGATGGGAAGGCCCAGGAGGGTTCTTTCAGCCCAGCTATGAGTGATGCCAACAAAGCAAGTAGGGCAAAGGAGAGAAGGGGCTTGTGCATCCCTGCCTGGGGTGGAGCATGGGGGGGGGCTCTAAAATGAGGGGCTCAGCCATCTTGTCCCTCCAGGAGAGGGGCTGGGCAGGCGCTCCCCCCTCTCCCACCAAGGAAGGACCCTGGGCACCGTGTGGCCTCTGTCCATGAGAAGGCAGGGTGGCATAGGGGCTGGGATGTATGACTAAACACAGTAACAGAATTAGACGTATACTTAGATATTTAGGGGTATAGATGCCTGTGTGTGTGCTCAGAAGAGTGGTTCAAGATCCCATGGCCAGATTGCCCCGTGCCATGGGCGTGATTTTACATCCTTCCCTCGCAGGTCTGCCTCAGTTTCCTTCCTTGCTCAGTGAGGGAGTTGGATTAGAAGCTCCTCCTATGAGGGCCAAGAGCCGCAGGGCCCTTCTGCTACTGAGGGTAATGGGTCACCTAGAGGCCTGGCCTCTTGCATTGCCTTTCCCAGAGTGCAGAGGACCCGAGAAGCGCCAGGACCCCGCCTTTTGGCCCGGCAGCCTGGAGGTGCTCTGGGGAGAGAGCATCTGATGCCGGGCCTCTTCCATTATTAATGGGCCTCCTGGGTGAGTCCGGGAGGGGGTTGCCTGCAGAGCTGCTCGTTGCCCCGTCGCGCTCCGAGGCTGCTCCCCTGCCCGCCGGATCAGCCCTTGCTGGAGCCCCTGCACCGAGGTGCCGCTCCCTCCCCCCACCTGGGCAGCGGCGGCAGCTCCTCCTCTCCGAGGACAGGCACGCCGGCTTATTATGCGTTCCCGCTCCCTCCCTCGCTCGTTCAGGCAGGCGGCGGCCTTCATTAGCGGAGGAGCCGGGGTCTGTTTTGGCTGCCTCATCAGCATCAGTGAACTGCGTCCCTGCGAGATTTGATACAATTTAATTAACCTAATTAAAAGCTCTGATTGCAGAGATGATTGGGGTAGCGCCAGCAGCGACTGCATAGTTATAATGAGCTGCAAGGTGTGGGCCCGAAGCCAAACGCCACGCATCCCTAATGAGCCGGGGAGCGGGAGCGCCAACGTTTATTTTTGGCAACAATGCCCAGTTCCTCTGTCAGGGAGGCAGAGAGACCCGGGGAGCAAAGACAGACCTGCCCAGCACACTCCCTCCCCTCCGCCTTTCGCTTTGGCTCTCCCGCCCTGCAAGGTGGAAGCGGGCACGCATGCCTGCCAAACACGCTTGTACAGGCGTGCCCCCCTACGCCCACGTGTGTGTAAAGCCCGACTCTCCCGATTTGCCGGACTTTGAGCTAGACCCGCTGCGAGGAGCGGGGGGAGCCTGCCTCGCCCCCTCCTCTCCGCTCCTCGCCCGGGGGGGTGCTCTTGGGGCTGGGGCTCTGCCCAAGCACCCTTTCCCAAGCCCGGGCATCCCCCCTCTCCGCTTCCGCTTCCACCCGTCCCCACCTCCAGCCCCCGTCCTCCTCCTGTCAGTGTCGATTCTTCGACCAATAGGACTGAGACAGAGAGACCCAAAGGCAGAGACGGAGAGGGACCGGGAGACCCGCGGAGAATGCCAATGAGACCTCCGGAACTCTACTGCCCCTCTGCGCTGGGAAGCGGAGACCTCCTCAGCCATCCCTTCTTTCTCGGCTGCCTCGTGGAGGCACGGAGGAGGGCCAGCGCCCCGCGCCTCGGACCCCCTCTCCCGGCTTCTGCCCGGGCAGCCCGTAGTTGTTCTGACTCAGCGTTTCAAATGTAAATCACAACCTAATAATAACAAAAGTGAGGGAACTGGGGGGAGGTGGGAAGGGGGACAGTGGCAGATGAGGACAAGACCAAGAGGCAGATGGGTGGAAGATAGAAAGCAAGTTAAGAGAAAGAGAAATAAGGGGGGGGGGAGTGGGGGCAGAGACGGGAGGTTCTGGGTTCTAATCAGATCTCCTACAATTCCTACCTGTGTGACCCTGGGCAAGTCACTTAACCCCCACTGCCTAGCCCTTACCGCTTTTCTGCCATAGAACCAATACTCAGTATTGATTCTAAGAGGAAGGTAAGGGATAAATAATAATAATAATAATAATAATAAATAAGCAGGAGAATGGGGGAGTCACCATCCTGAACTCACAGGAGAGAAAAAGGTGAGCATTCCTGCTCCCACCTCCCGGGGGCTGAGCCCTTCCTCACTTGGCCCTTCCTGTGTGCTGTGTGATGGGCTAATCCTCTCCGAGATTCACCTTTGGGAAGCTCTGACTCTGTCCCCAGCCTAGTCCTTGCATTTAATCACCTTTTGGTCACTTCCTCTGGGAGCCCCACATTTCTCCTCCCTTCCCTGAAGTCCTCTAGAAGGGCTCCAGTCCCTCCCCTCCTCCCCTTGGGGTTCTGGGTTTCTTTTCTTCTCTATTTCCCTATCCCCGACTCTCTAACCTCTCCCACCCACTCCCACCCGGACCACGGAGAGGGGGTGGTCAGTGCAAACTTCCTCTAATAACGGACTTCCTTTGGGCTGAGGACTCCCATGTTTGAAGGGAGGATAAATGAAACTTTTGTGGGAGAAGCAGAGAAGAAACCCTGACCTAACCCAGGTTGACAAAAATCTGCAGATCCATGAAGATTCTATCTACAGGGCAGAGATTTGGTCATTCATTCATTCATTCATTCAACCACCCATCCTTTGTGATATCCTAGGAAATTCGGGAGGTGGCTGGGGAGGGGGGCCCTAAAGATACCCCAAAGAGTTCTTCTGCCAGGCATCTGAAGCTACCTTTTTCTTTCCCCCCCCCCCCCCCCCATGTCTGCTCTCTGGGACAACTCATCAGGCCTGGTAGGGGCCAGCCTGGGGTGGGGGTGGGGGGGCGTTAACCACACACCAGGACCTGTGGGCAGGACATGTGTGTCCAATGACTTTAAATGGCCTCCCTGGGTCAGGGCTTCAATGGAGCCTGTGTTCTGGGCCAGGCTGGGAGCCAGCGCTCCTGGCTTCCTAACCCCCACCACTGACATGGCTGGTGACGCAGGGAGGTCCTAAGCTCCTCCTCTGTTCCCTCAGATCCTTCAGAGGAATGAGCAGAGAGAGGTAAGCCATGAGATGTCACTCTGTGTGTTCAGTTCCTCCCCAAAGGAGGCATCTCATTCCTGGGATTCTTAGTGGCCTCCTGGATATTCCCTCCCTTCCTGGCCACCCCCTCAGACCCTGATCTTGCCCTCGATCAAATGCTGCAGGATTCCATCTCTTCCAGCATGTGACTGGAAAGGAAAGGAGGAGAGGACTTCTTATTCTCCAGAATACCAGAGTAGGGCTCCCCCTAAGGCTATGACTGCCAGGGCAGAGGGTGGGCAGGTGCCTGATGGGCTGAGAGTCACAGGTCATTGTAGCAGGGAGGTCAGGCAGCCTGGACTGAACTTGGTGGAAAAGACTGAGCAGTGTGGGTGAGTGGGAGTTGGGGCCTGGATGAACTCAGTACACAATAATGTTTTGATGGAACCTCACATGATGAGGCCCTGGGATGGACAGCACGTGGCTGGCCTCGGACCACATGCTGACCTTTGGTTCCTGGCTTGAGAAGAAAGTGGTGTGGATGGAATGGACCAATGGCTCACCCACTCTGTTCCAAGGGGTCCTGGATCATGCAGCTGGGTGGCTGGCTGCCCCTGACCAGGAGCTGTCCTTAGAATCCATGGACCCTGCTCTGTCCCTGGGTCATTTCTCTTTTTGCTCTCTCCTCTCACTGTTTCTTGTTTCCACTTCTCTCTTGAGGGCCTGTCCCCATCCATTCTTCCTCTTTTCTCTGAACTTATCTCCCTAGCTCTTCTATTTCTCCATGTCTTTTCTCTCTCCCTGGCTTTCCTCTCAGCCTCTCTTCTTTTTTTCTAGTCTTCTCCTCCTCCTCCTCCTCCTCCTCCTCCTCCTCCTCCTCCTCCTCCTCCTCCTCCTCCTCCTCCTCTTCTTCTTCTTCTTCTTCTTCTTCTTCTTCTTCTTCTTCTTCTTCTTCTTCTTCTTCTTCTTCTTCTTCTTCTTCTTCTTCTTCTTCTTCTTCTTCTTCTTCTTCTTCTTCTTCTTCTTCTTCTTCTTCTTCTTCTTCTTCTTCTTCTTCTTCTTCTTCTTCTTCTTCTTCTTCTTCTTCTTCTTCTTCTTCTTCTTCTTCTTCTTCTTCTTCTTCTTCTTCTTCTTTCTTCCTTCTAAGTTTTTCTCCTCAGTCTTTTTCATTCTCCCTTTTTACCTTCCAGGTTAAAATCCATACTATTAGTTCCAAGGCAGAAGAATGGTAAAAGCTAAGCAATTGGGGTTGAGTAACTTGCCTGGGATCATATAGCTAGGAAGTGTCTGAGGCCAGATGTGAAGTCAAGACCTCTGGTCTGGAAGCCTGACTCTGTCCGCTGAGTGATCTGGCTACCCTAATCTACTGGGTCTCTTACGTGGTTTCTGCCTTCTAAATATCTCCTCCCTTCTTTTCTCCTTTCCTCTTTTCCCTTCTCCTTCCTTTCTTTCTTTTACCCTCTTTTCCTTTGGCCAGCGTTGGAATCAGTGCATAAATCTGGAAATAAGTGTGCAAGGTTACAGGCAAATATATGTATACACACATAATACACATGTTCACATATGTATATGTAACACATACCTATACATCTATGGGTAAGTTTTCATGCATGTGTGATAGTGGTGAGGCTAGGTTTTGTGGAAGTCTGAGAAAGGCCTCCTATTTGAAGTTTGGGCCTCAGGGGGGTAGAGATATGGGGGAGATGGCTCTATAGTGCAATCTCCATCCCTGGCCCTGGGCCAGCGGCTCCCTGCTCCCCCCTCCCCTTCCTCTGGCACGGAGCCAGGGCATTGCATTCAGAAGGAAAAAGGAAGAATTTTCGGGGTGTGTAATTATTGTAATCAATTGAATTAACTTAAAATTATCATCCCGGGTGAAGAGTGAGGCCTTGCCCACCCCAGTGCTCTGCAGACATACATATGGAGACTGACATGGGTGTGCTCAGGCAGGACCCAGTTCTACATTCCTCCATCTTTAAAGGGCTTTTGGGGTTCATAGCTGGGGAGAAGAACCTGGGAGAGATGGGGAATGGAAGGCAAGGCACTCTGTGTGCGTGCGTGTGTGCGTGTGTGTGTGTGTGTGTGTGTGTGTGTGTGTGTGTGACCTGGTGTTTCTCTGCTTTATAGACCAGCCAGGAGCCGGAAGGACCCGGACCACAGAGCACACTCCTGCGCTCCCCGCCGACTCTCTCGTCCTCAGTTAGCAGCGCTGAGGCGAGGGGTGGGGAGGGAGCATTTCTGAACAGCTGCCTGCCTTCCCTGATCCCCCTCTCTTCCTCTGCTCCTTCCCCTCAGCCCTTATGCTCCAAGATCTGTCCAACCCCCAGTGGGCTCAGCCCCCCTCCTCATTCCCAGGCCAGAAGAGGGAACCACTGTGGATGCCTTGAGGAAAGCGAAGTCTCAAAGCTGGGTCTGGGTGGTCAGAACCTGGAGGGACCAAAGCCGAGGCTGGGAGATGGACGGGAGCAAGGGACTAGGACGCAGCACAGCCTTGGCCTCTTGGGGACGGGGTGAGGGGTGGCAGCTCTGTGTGTGTGTATGGGGGGTGGAGGTTCTGCCCTTTGATGGAGTGGTCACTTTGCCGTCTGATCCCCCAGCCCCACCGTGGGGATGGAGCCCCCTCCCACTCCCCCTTCCCTGAGCAAGAGAGTCATACATCATGGAGGGGCTGGGGCTTCATGATACATTGCCCTAATACGTCGCTATGGCAACCCCACTCTAATCCTGTATTATTCTAATGCAGTTACTCCCCCCGCCCTCCCCACTATGATGGACGACTTGGGTCTCCGAGCTGAGCATCCTCTCCCCTTCCCTTGGGGCCCCTCCTCCCCTTCTGCCAGGGTCAGGCTGGCTCTGCAGACCTTCCCAGGTGCCCCGGGGATGAGAGCAGACACCCAGGTAGGACGGGCTTGGCAGGGGGCAGTGCCTATCCCAACTAAAATTCCTGCCTCCAGCCTGGTTTCTTTAGGCTTCCGTCCACTTTCTTCTGGGCTTTGTGACAGGCTCCTTTGTGCAGCTAGGTGACTCAGGAAGAGCTAATCCATTTCTCTCTCCTCACCCACACTTACTCCCTCTTTCTCACTTCCTCCTTCCACGGAGCCATCCTTGCTCCCACTCTCTCCTCCCTGCTTCCTGCCCCTCTCCACATATTCTTTATTTTTTAAAAACTCACACCTCCTGTCTTAGGATTGATGCTAAGCATGGGTTCTAAGGCAGGAGAGTGGCAAGGGCTAGGCAATGGGGGTGAAATGACTTGCCCTGGGTCACACAGCTAGAAAGTGAGCTCACATTTGAACCCAGGACCTCTCATCTCCTGGTCTGGCTCTCTAGCCACTGAGCCACCTTGTTGCCCACTCTCCAAATAGTCTTTTTTTTTCCGCTCTCCATTCATTTTCTTCCCCTCTCCCCATCCATCTCTTCCCTTCCCTCCTTGTATGCATACCTCTGCCCTTCATCCTTTTCTTCCTTCCCTCTTTTTCATCCTTGACACCATTCATCCTATCATCCCTCTCTCTGTCACGCCTTTCAGTCTCTTCTTCCTTCCTTTTATTTATCCTTCCCTCCCTTTATCCCTCTAAGCATTGAAGGGTCAGAGGCAGAGATGATGAAAGCCGCGCTCTCCTGCTTGCAGCCCCTGGCAGCCCCCTCCCCATCCCTGGCTCATGGACGTGGCCCGAGCAGCCTGGCAGTGACCCACCCTTCCCCACACTAGCCCAGGAAGGCCAGCGAGGCCTGGGGAGCCCCAGGGGCAGGAGACAATGGCCCAGAGACCCGGGCATTCTTGCTGCTGGCCACCACAGGCCCCCATTGTGCCCCCTCATGCTGCCCCACCCTGATGTCCAGGCCAACCATCCACCACACTCCCCCAGGGGCCACAGAAGGGGAATTCATGAGGCAGTTTGAGCACAGTTGTGGCCAGCCTTGGGTGATGGAGGGGCTGGGAGGGGGACTGAGGGCTGTTTGTGTCCCAGGGGGGTGGGGCTAGGGTGTGAAAGGCAGGAGGAGTCTTAGGTGCTTGCCAAGCCCGTCAGCTCCTGGACCTCCCCTCCCTCAATCCCTTTGGGGTGTAGGCTGTTTAGAGAGGCTTCATTGTGTCGCAGATAGCCGCCCACCCCTGCTGCTGGGATGCCAGAGGTGGGGAGGGTGAAGGGGGCCTGGGGGGGAGTAGGGGTGCAGGGGACTGAGTGGGGTTGCTTCTGTAGGAAACTTTGTTCCCGTCCCTTCCCACTCGGCTCCATTCTTCACAGGCTGCCAGATTCTTTTTTCTTAGGTATTTGTAGATCTGTATATGACCCTCTGCTCAAAGCCTTTCAGTGACTCCCTAGTGCTTTTTGTGTAAAGCCCAAACTCTAGGCGAGGTCAGTTCTGGGAAGCAGGGGGCAGCCTGACATCAGGGCCCTCCTTAGCCCGAGACCACACTCTCTTTCTAGTCTTTTTTTCCATCTTCTTTGTTACATTCTCTAAACTCAAGCCAACCTGGATGACCTCTTCCCTCTCATAGCTTCTCACTTCCCTCTTTATGCTGGCACTGCTTCCTGTGCTGGGAAGGCTGCTTCCCACCATCCCAACCTATTGAATTCCTCTAGATCTATGGTTAAAAAAAAAACAAAACAACCAACCAATCATCCTTTTCGACCTTTATCTTTATTCACAGTGACGCCTCCTTCCTACCTTTTCAAATCTATTCAATTCTACCTTATTCCACAAAGAAAAAGTCAAGCAAAACATTGGGATCCAGTGACATTCTGCTCCGGCTACCATCTTTCCCCCGCTAAGAAGGTGGGGGTTGGTTCTCTTTTTTACCTGTCCTCTAGGTCCTTCACTGTTTTTTTTTTTTGATTTGTTTTATTTTTGCAGTTACTTGGAATTCAGTTTCTTGTGAGTAACTTTCCCTTTTAGGTACCTGATTCTTGTAGTTTTACTTATTTCACTGCATCAGTTCATACAATTCTTCTCACTTGCTTCGAATTCCTCATTTTCATTGTTTTCATTGCATAATACTATTCTAGCATATTTAATGTGAGAGGCAGAAATAACATGGTGGAATGTATAGGGTGTTGGGCCCTTTTTGGAGTTAACAAGACTTGGGTTCAAATCCTACCTCAGACACTTAACTAGATGTGGTATTATGGGCAACTTAATTAACCTCTCTGGGATTCAGGCACTGTAGTGGATAGAGCACCAGGTCAGGATTCAGGAAAACTCATCTTCCTGAGTTCCAATTTGGCCTCAAATACTTACTGGCTGTGTGACCCTGGGCAAGTCACTTAACCTTGTTTGCCTCAGATGCCTCATCTGTAAAATTATCTGGAAAAGGAAATGGCAAAACCACTCCAGTATCTTTGCCAAGAAAACTCCAAACTCCTTCATGCTCAAAGAATCAGATACCACGGAAAAATGACTGAACAACAACACAGACAGTTTAGTCACTTGTATTGCTCAATTCCAAACTGATATCCAAGATGGTTGGACCAGTTCTTAGCTCATCTTTTGACAACACTTCCCATCTTTTGCCATCATTTCCAATTTTCTGGGTGTGAAGAAACCTTAGGGGTGTTTTAGTTTTCATTTCTCTTTAGAGTAATGATTTGGGACATGATTTCAAATGGTCATTTATGGTTTATGATCCATTTGAAAATGGCTCAAGCCCTTTGATCACTCATCTATGGGAGAACGGCTCTCGGTTTTATGTGTTTGTGTTAACCCCCTCCTTATCGGGGAGAAGAGTGCTTCTTTGAGTAATTGATGATATTCCTTGGAAATATTTTTTCCCACTTAACAATTTCTATTATTTATCTTTGTTCCTACATTTCCATGAAAGCCCAGCCCAAATGTTGTTTCCTCCCAGAGGCCTTTCTTTATCCCTTAAATAATGTTTTGCTTGAAACCTCTCTAAGAGGCATAATATTGTCCATTGTCTTGAATCAAGATTTGAACTTCAGATCTTTGACTTCAGAAGGGCTCTTTCCATTGGACTCTTGCTCCACAGGGTTACATAGGTACATTATCCTACTACTAGGAGACTTCGATGTCCATGAGGAAAGGGAAAAGGAAACAGGCATTTATTGAGAGCTTACTATGAGGGGGCAGCTAGGGTTCAGTGGATTGAGAGCCAGTCCTGGAGACAGGAGTTCCTGGGTTCAAATCTGGCCTCTGACACTTCCTAGTTGTCACTTAATCCCCATTGGCTAGTCCTTACTGCTCTTTTGCCTTAGAATCAATACACAGTATTGATTCCAAGATGGAAGGTGAGGGTTTAATAAAATAAAATAAACTAGGAGGGGGAGATGGCCATTAATAGGGGAATAATTTTTTAAATAGTTTTTTTTACAGTATTGAGTCTAATATGAAAGGAATTTTTTTAAGAGCCTACTATGTGGGGAAGCTGGGTGGATCAGTGGTTAGAGAACCACACCTGGAGATGAGAAGTATTGGGTTCAAGTCTGGCTGGCCTCAGATACTTCCTAGCTATGTGATCTATGCCACTTACTCCACATTGCCTGGTCTTTATTGCTTTTCTCACTTGGAACCAATACATAGTATTGATTCTAAGATGGAAGGTAAGGGATTTTTTTTTAAAGTATACTATGTACCAGGCACTGTGCTAAGTGCTTTACAAACAAGAATATATTTTATTCTCACAGCAACCCTGTGAGGTAGCTGCTATTAAGATCTTCATTTTATATTTGATGAAATTGAGGCAGAAGATAAGTAACTTGCCCAGGGTCACAAAGCTAGTAAATGTCCGAGGCTAGATTTGAACTCATGTTGTTGTGACTCTAGGCCTGGCACTCAGATGCTACCTAGATGCCTCATCCCTTATCCTAGTCAGGCAGAGACTAAACCTTCTATTTTTCTCAATGCCTTCTCCAGGGCTATGTTCAAACTAGGATAGCTGTTGAAGTGAATTATATTCATTGGAAAACCTCAGAAATAGATGCCAAGTTGAGAAACTGAGACACAGGAAAGACTGAGTCTGTGTCAGGAACTGTTTCCTTCCTCTTTCCAGTTCAGCCAAACTGCCTTTCTTACTGTTCCTTTTATACCTCACTTACCACTTCCAAGCTTTTGTACTGACTTGTCTCCTAAAACTGGACTCTCACCTCACTTCCCTGCCTAATCTTAGAACCCCTTGTTTACCTCAACATCTGAGCTATTTATGGATCCTTTCATTTGTTGATAACGGTCTCCTAGTCCCTCAGATTTATTATATTTATTTTGTATATATTCTGTACATATTTTTATGGATTTTTTCCTCCTCTATTCCTTGAGCTTTTTCTGGGAAGACTTTTGTCTTTACATCCCCAGGATATTTAATTTGTGTTTAATAAATATTTATTGGTGGACTGCTTGTTTCTCAAGTTCTTCCTTCCTCCATCTCTAATAGCTTCTCGACCTATCGGTCACTTCTTGAGTCCTAAATGATGAATCTCTGTTGGGGCTCAGACTGGAGGCAGCATGACTGACTTTCTTTGGGGCCCAGATGATTGGAGTCAAGCACGGAGCTGCCTAGATCATACAGGGCTCCTGGAGATGTGGGCCTGTGTTAGTCCTTTCTTCCAAACATGAGTCACTCTATGAGTTTACAGGTCTACCCTTGGGATTGAAGGGCAGAAGAAATAATTCAACTGATGTCCTACAGCAAATCCGCAGTAGGACTGGACCTGGGACTCTAGTGAGTCCTTGAGTCCTTTTCCTTGAGCCTGCACAGTTTTTGGGTGAAGCTAAGAGCAGATGGATCAAAGGGGAAAGGCTCTAGGTGGTCTCTGGACTTCTGCCAATATGGAAGATTTAGGGAAAGGTCACCCTTTGCTTCCTTAGGGGCTAGAGGTGAGGTGGAATCTGATTTGCTGTATCTCCGTTTCCTCATTTGTAAAATGGGCATATTTCTTGCTCCTTAGTTTCATAGACTTAGTCCTAGAAGGGATCTTGGAGGCCCATCAATTTCACTGAACAGACCAGGCAACTAAGGTCCAGAGGCCCACAGACAGTGCTCAATGTCACACAGGTAGTAGATTTCAGATTTGAACTCAGGTTCTCTGACTTCAAAGGGCTCTTTCCACTAGATCATTCACCTTGCCAGATTCGGTTATAAGGAGCTAAAGAATGGTTCCCAAGGAATAATAGTGTTCCATAAATAGAGACTATTGTTGTTGTTGGGGCTTGGTTAGGTGGTGATGAGAGGAAGCCAGAGAAAAGTGCATGTAGGTGTCAGGGTTGGGAAAAGTGCTAGACATGCTCTGGATCCAGGGGAGCCCTGGTGGGACGATAGAGAGGGCTTCCCCATACAGAGCTCTCTAGCCCCCCAATTTGGGGTTTACCTTGTGCCTAATGACAAAACTTCGTAGAGAAAGAAGACTTGTTGAGCACTTTCCTTGTCCCCATTTTTGTCCTGGGCTGGAGATTCCCAGGGGCAGGAACAGAGGGCAACCCCTAAGCCAGAATGGTGGCCTCCCCCATGTAGGGGCTGATTTGTTCATCATTTGGAGAAGTTGAGGCAGAGATCTACCTTCCCATTTCCTCTTCCGTTCTAGATCCTGGTTCCTGGGATCCTGGGATGGTCTCCCAAGTATACAGTATTTCCTGTCTAGAGAAGGGGGATTTATGGCTTATGGAAGTTCAGGGGCCATGGAAAAGGTTCCAGGCTCTTTTCCCTATGGGATTTAGGAGTCCTGGGTCCAAGTCCTGACTGTTAACTGTTTGGTATCCTTGTTTGTTCAATGGAAGATAATAATTTCTGTCCTGTCTTTCTCACAGTTGTTTTGAGGATCTAAGAAGATAATGGATATGAAAGTTCTTCCTAATATAAGGTATCATTATTCTGGAATTTCTGTCTGTCGAAATCCTACCCCTCCTTCAAGCTCTAGTCCAGTTGCTGCTGCCTTCTTTCTCTGCTCCTTACCCCTGATCCCCTGGCCCAAATTTTAGTTATTGCTCCCTTTCAATCCCCACACTTTGTGTCTCTCTTATGTGTGATCATAGATGGAACACTCCTGAGAATAAAGAAGCCTCGAGTTCAAATCCTGACCTAGCAAGTCATTGAATCTTTCTAAGCCTCAGTTTCTTCATCTGTAAAACAAGGAACAGACTCATTTCTGTAGGACTCCTTTAGATCCTTACCTCTAATTGGTCCTTTCCTGCTAGTGCCTTCCCACTGTTGATTATCCCTAGTTTATCTTGCCTATAGTTTGTGTGGTCTCCCTCATTAGACTGTGAGCTCCTTGAAAGAGTTGTTTTTTAGGAGGACAGAATGTAAGGGTTTAATAAAAAAAGGTGTTGTTTTTTGTAGGGCTTAGCACAGTGCTTTATTAGGTAGATACAATAAATACTTAAAAACAAAACAAAACAAAAAACCTCTTACCTTCCATCTTGGAATCAATACTAAGTATTGGTTCCAAGGCAGGAAGAGGGATAAGGGCTGGGCAATGGTGGTTAAGTGTCTTGCCCAGGGTCACACAGCTAGCAAGAGTCTGAGGCCAGATGTGAACCCAGGACCAACTGTCTCTATGCCTGGCTCTCAGTCTACTGAGCCACCCTGCTGCCCCACAATAAATACTTGTTGTCTGGATACTGATCATGTCTAGGTAACCAGCCTTGTTTTGGGTGAATAAAGTAAAAGATGTTTGAAAAGTCCCTTTGGTACTAAATCAAAATTCCTATGGCCTACTGTAAGGGATGACATCCCACTCCAATTCCTTCCTTGCACCACAAAAAAGAATTTGTGTCCCTATCACCTCTTTCATGAAGTCCTTTCTGATTTCCAGCCTACTTGAGGGAAGGACCTGAGCCTCACTCCGATGGACCAGGTTGGAGGGTGGGAGCAGTGCAGGAAAATATGCATCCACTCTCTTAAGCTCAAGGTGACAATTTTACATTCTGGCCTCAGGCTCAACATTAGGTTGTTTTGGGGGCAGCTAGTTCAGCATCCTGCTGGAAGAAAACATTCCTGGAGCATTCAGGCAGTGCTAAGGCCACTGGGATGCCCTCTAACCGGGTCCAGCCCTAGGAAGCACACACGGATGGAAGGCCGGCTGCTCATTGTTCTTGGTAAGGGATAAGTGGAGGGCTTCCTTCATCTGGTGTGTTAGAGAGATGTGCTCACCTCTGAGGCCTGAAACCCCCAAACATCTCTATATTCTGGATCAAAATATAGAATGTGTCTATCATCTTCTCCTCAACTTCTTTCTCCTCTGGGGAGCCTGTCCCCAACTCTCCACTGTGGGTATGATTTGTTTGTTTGTTTGTTTGGCACAGACATGCTGCTTATTTAGACCGATGATGGGAAATGTGGCTCAGGAGACAGGGAACAGACTTTATCCCCCCTAAGGCCAACAGACCATTTAATTTATTCTCTGAAAACAGGGCTGGGAGGTGAGACTTCAGTGTTTATCCAGCCCAGCTAGAGACCTGTGAGCTGGAGGTAACCCCGAAAGGTTATTGTGTCTATCCCCCTGTGTCCAGACCTCTGGGATCGTAGATGAACAAAACATTGCCTATCTGTAAAGATCCCTAGGGAAAGGGGTGCCCCATCCCCCACTTCTCACCTCTTCTGCATCTCATTGCACCACACCTAACATTTCAACAACTCCGGGGGTCCTGTCTCCTCCTGGAAGCTGTTCACAAAAGAGTTTCACTTTCCTGGAGTAAGTCAGAGTCCTCCTTCATGCTTCTATGCCCCATCTTGGAACCATAGGTGAAGAAGTTCTACCCTTTCCACTCCTCCCTGGGTTAAATGTTCCTAGGCTGTTGTGCAGTGTGTCCTGGGCATGTGTCTATCTCAGTTTGGGAGTTTCCCTAGGGTCAGCCAGACTTGGGTCTGGGCTCGTTCTCTGATTGACTCATAGATATAGAGCTGGAAGGAAAATACAGGGTCATGAAGTCCACTCCTCTCAGTTTACAGGAAGGGAAACTGAGGCTCAGATGGATATTCAGAGGTAGCAAGTAGAAGAGCTAGGATTCCAACCCAATCTCTTGTGACTTCCAATCCAGCATGGTTTCCACTGACCACTCGGTTTGATCAATGGTTCCACAAGAAGAGCCTTGGACCCAGGGAGACTCCCGTTAAAATGCTGATTTAACCATTTTCTAGGTGTAATGGTCGGAGGCTCTCAGGCTCTGATGCCTCACCTGTGAAATGGGGATGCTGATTCCCGTCCCTGCCGACACATTTAGGAGGTTCTACTGAGATGTGCCATGTGATCACAAAAGAGCTGCTCTTCATAGGCCTGTGACCCCAGAGCCCAGGGACAGGGACAAGGTCCCTCTGCCTGCCCCATTGCCCATCTTGGCTCAGCCTGAGACAGATCGACAGTATTGTCCCCCATTCCCCGGCTTGCTGTGCGCCAGCCCACCGCTAGCTAGCTCACCAGGCAGCAGCTCCGGCTTCAGGTCGCCTGCCTCCGTTGAAAGCCTGAATAATCAGGAGTCTTTGAAAAAGAAATTCTGAAAAGCCATCAGGAGTGAGTCATTGACTTGGGGAGGCGATGAATCAACTGGGAGTTCATGAAACGGCAAATGAATCGGGTGTGAGAGCAGCAGCGGAGGCTGCGAGTCCTCGAACCCTCCAGGGACCAGGAGCCCAGCAAACGGGAGGATTCAAAATGATACACGGGGCTCTTTTCTTTTCCTCACCAGAAACCCACTTTCCCCCCTTTCAGCCAGAGAAAGGGATCCCCCCCCCCCCCCCAGGGGAGGCTGAGGCACGGCCCCAGATAGGACCTAGGACCTCACAGCCCGAGCTGCCCAGAGAAGGCAGCCCGTCCAGGAGGCAGAGACAGAAGTCCACGGAGCTAGAGAGAGAACTCAAGAGCGGAGAGGGCCCCTCGCAGGCAAGGAAGGCTCTCAGCTGGGTGTCCGCGCCACAGTGTGGGTAATTAACCAACGCCTTCCCCGCCCCCATCTTTTCAGGAGAGCTTACAAGAAATAACACTGATTTTGACGAACACCCAAAATAATGTGAGATCAGGCACCAGGCATGATGCATTATGCATGAGGTCTGATTTAACATGAACATTATTTCTTGTGTATGAGACCATATGCCTCAGTTCTGCCTCTGTAGTCTAGTAATACCCAGCCGTCCCCAGTGCCGGCTCAGGGACGCGGGGCAGCCTGGGCTGGAGGCAGAGCGCTGAGCAAAGGCGACCGAGTACCCGAGAGCTCGTGACTCTGAGCGGGACTGCCTGCCTGTGTGACTGGCGGCCCGGGAGGGCGCCTGGACTGACCGCGGCCGGGTGGAGGCACGCCGACTCGTCCGTCCGTGCTGCGTGTGCCAGCGCGAGCCACTGGCGGGGACAGTCTGACTCGGACGCGGGACTGATGGCCACAGACGTTTGTGAGGGTGTAAAGGAGGCTGCTGTGTGTGTGCGCGCGAGAGAGTGACAACGCCAGTGCGCTACTGTGTGTGTTTACAGAATGACTGGGATGAGTGTATTGACATGATTTGCATTTTATATAAGGCGGTGAGATTGCCGAGACTCAAGGAGAGAGCCGGGGACTCTCTATGGAAGTGTTTACATATACACTCGGTATGTATATGTGGAGGTGGATGTTTAAAAAATAGGATTACACACATGCACATTTACATCGTCCTGCCAGTTATCCGAGAGGGACTCCGAAGCGAGAAGAGAGGAGAGGAGAGGCCCTCCCAAGGTTGATCGCAGCTAAGGCTGGGGTGCTTGGAGATCTTTGGAGAACAAGCCTTCCGACGACAGTGGAAACACCACCACTTTTATTACAGGTTTCAAGGATCTGGCATAGTCCCAGTTTTTCTCAGAAGGCCTAGCTCTGACCAGCCCTTGTTGCTCTGGGGTATATGTATGTGTAAGACTTACAGAGTATGCTTAAAAAAGGAGGGGTACAGCTTGGGGAGCAGGAGGGCCCCAGTTCTTGGATTTTACTTACAGCCCCAATGATTCTCTCTCCATCTCTCCCCCTCATCTCTCTCTCTTCTCTCTTTCTTCCCCATTTCCCCCTCTTTTCTTCCCCCTCTTCTTTCTCTCTCCTCTCTTTCTTCCCCATTTCCCCCTTTTCTTCCCCCTCCTCTTTCTCTCTCTCCCCTCTCTTTCTTCCCCATGTCCCCCTCTTTTCTTCCCCTTCCTCTTTCTCTCTCTCTCCTCTCTTTCTTCCCCATTTCCCCCTCTTTTCTTCCCCCTCCTCTTTCTCTCTCTCTTCCTCTCTCTGTTTTTCTTCCCCCTCTTTTTCCTCCTCTCTCTGTCTGTCTCTCCCATCTCTGTCTGTCTCTCTCTTTCCCCTTTCTCTCCCTCTCTCCCACTCTCTTTCTCTCCTTCTCCCTCTCTGTTTTTCTTCCCCGTCCTTTCCTCCACTCTTTGTCTCTGTCTCTGTCTCTTTCTCTCCCTCTCCTCTCTCCCTCACTCCCTCTCCCTCTCCTGGTGTCTCTCTATCTCTGTCTCTCTTTCTCTTTCTCTCTAGCTCTCTCCTCCCCCTACCCTCACCCCCACCCCCCCTCAGCTCATACACTCCCCTGGCTCAAAGATGGAAGACCAATAGAGGGCAGTCCTCTCCCACAAGAGGCCCGGGAGGCTGGAGGGAGCAGAGGGGAGCAGAGGCGAGCTGGGAGCCCAGGGCATTGGTGCTTCAATGGGAGAAGCACTTTCAACCCACCACAATTAGGATATCGTTTAACAGACTGAGGAGCAGGGATAGACGCTACCAAAGGCCCCACTGAGCCCAGACCCAGAGCAGGGAACTCAGGGAATGGTAGGGGCTAAGCCTAGCTCCATCCAAGGGATCTTCCCTCTCTGCCCTCATTCAGAACCATAAGGAGGTGGGGGAAGGACAGCACACAGGGCCAGTCTTCACGCTCTCCAAGCAATCACTAAACAGGCCTCAGAGCAACCCTTGCCCCATTTGGCTGATAACTTCTAGCCAGGGCAGAAGCTGCCTGGAGCCAGGTGAGCCCCTGAAGGGGCCAGCCAGGTTGAATGTGATCCCCAGGCTGAGTGGAGAAACAGTGGCAAATGCAAACCTCTCACTGAGCCTCAGCTGCGGTGTGATTGCAGCCCACGCCACAGCTCCGGATCTGAGACTACCTCACTTAGTCAGAGTCCAGGGATGGGCAAGGGCCACCTTCAGGTGTTCTTCTTCGATGGATATTGGGCAGTAGACTCTTTGACGGGGGGAATTCCCACGCATACATATATATACATAGAGGAGCATCTATAGTCATGGGGCTGAACATGTTTACCATGACTGCCTATGGCCTTTAAACAGGTATTTCATGACCAGAACTTTGAGCTAACTCAAACACTACTATTTTGGTGAAATATCTTCGCATCTTCCCAAACCTGATAGTCGTAGATAGGTGTGGAAATGTTAAGCACTCCAGTGCCCTAAATGATTTCCTCTACGCTCTTTCCCAGAGACTCTTCTTTCATATTCATGCATGCACATGACTAATACATGCTAAAAACACAGAGGCCCCTAAAAACATACAGGCATGCAGGCACTCCAATTTGTGAACACATTTACCGATGTACACCAAGCCGTGAAGGCACAGGCACTGAGAAACTCATATATTCAGGAAAGCTCCTTGTATTTGGAAATAGTTTCGTTCTTTGTAATCAGGTCCCTGGCACCTAGCACAGTGCCTGGCTCATCGTAGGTCCTTAATGAATACTTGTTGATTGATGCATATATATACATATATATGTGTTATTTATGTATATATAATAACACTGATTTTGACAAACACCCAAAATAATGTGAGATCAGGCATTATGCATTATGCCTGGTTATATCATAATATAATATATATTATTATATTATATCATATATATATGAACAGAGGCTAACAGACACACAAAATTCAGTTTACACAGCAACACTCATGTCCATATATTAAGTTGTCCCAGCACTGTAGGCATGCATATTCACATACACACCGTGGACGGACTCCTCTTTTATTTCTTTCATTGGCCTATCTTGTAGTGGATAGAATCGATTTTTAAAAATTGGGGATGGAAACCTTTTTGCTGGGGAGATATCACTGTATGTCAGAATCCAGGGACATCTGAGTCTCTGGGAAAGAATGAGCGGCTTTCCCTGAAGGTGAGTGTGAGCACACACAGACACATCCATGCAGAGACACGCATCCATGTGCATGCCAATACCCCAGCCCAGGCATTGCTGGGGCAGGAGAAGAAGGGGCTGGTACCTGCCTGCCTGCCTTCCTGACCCCTGATCCAAGGGGAAAAAACATGTAGAAAGACTGCTCCCATCCCACTCACCCCCAAAGTCCAGAAAAAATCTAGTGCTTGGAATTTCTCTGGTCTGCCCCAAACTGGGGAGGTGAGTTGAAGTGGCCAAAAGGCCAACAGCAGATGAAGGTCACTAGGCACACACAGTGGGTATCTATTTGGAGAAATCATCATGGTACCCTAGCGAGCAGGGAATTTTCTCAGTGATGCTTGTTTCAAATTGGTCTGTCAGTCCCAGCTCAGCTCCGGCTTGGGCTTTCTCTCTGGTCCCTGTTCTGTAGCTTATTGTTTTTTTGGCAGATCAGTTGTTTTAAAGAGTAAACCTAAACTCTTGCAAAGGATTAACCAGACAATTAGGAAAGCAAGCTTCATCAGAGCTAGCTGCAGGAAATCCGGAGGGGAAGCCAGGCAAAGCCAGGCAAAGCAGTCTCTGTTCCTTCAGCCTCCCTTTTTACAGCATCACTCTTATCCTCTCTCCAAGACCCAAGAGAAGGAGATCTACTAGCATCTTACGGTCTCCTACTAAGCTTCCCTCTAGTTCATATCCCAGCCTGGCCCAGGGATGGAAGTACAAGGCAATAGAGAAGGAAAAAAATAAAGAGAAAAGGAACAAAACAAAGAAATAATTTTGAATGAAACATTTGGACTGAAAGAACAAAAAAAATTGGCTTGAGCTAGGACTCTGCTGATGCCAGGAAACTGGGACCAATTGTCCAGTGTTTTCAGGGTTCAGGGAGAAAAGTCCATTTAAGGATTCCAGTGTCCCATCACTACTCAGTTTTCTGACTCAGTCTGCCTGCTAGCCCATGCACACTAATAATTTCAGGCCTTTATATGACTGTTGATCATCCGTGTTGGTCGTCTACGAGGCTGAGATCACAAGAGAAACAGGACAAAAAAGAAACAGAGGGTCTGAGTTGGCGGCTTTGAAAACCCCAGCTAAGGCTTTTGTACTGAGAGAAAAGCTTCAGACCCTTTGGTGGGTGAGCATGTCCCCTTGACCTGAAGCGGAGCCCAAGGGTCACTTAGGAAATATACCCCAAAGTAAGAGGAAATCTGACAAAGGAGAAAAAGTCTTCTTCTGCCCTGGCCCTCGACCTTTGCTATATATAGGACGACAGAAGTTAAATGGGAATAAACTAAAGCCATTTCAGGTTCTGTCATTTGTCTTGAGGACTGATGAACACCCCCGGCCCCCTCAAACACTTCTCTGGTGAAGGAGTTAGTTCTAAGGCCACCCACCTGGCTAGGGGTGGGGGGATGGAGAGCACTGTAAAGAGGGCCTAGCTTTTACCCACACACACACACACACACACATTCACACACTCTCTGGGATGCAACTTTCTTTTTAGGGCTAAAGGCGAAGGAAAGTGACAATAAGGAAAATATTACTGTTAGTATAGGCTCCTCTAGAGAAAAAAGAGGTATATACATTAGAGGGAATATTAGGAATATTTAAGAATTTAAGATCTCTGCTTGATCTTTGCTAACGGGTTTTGGTGATACTAGTCAGGGTCCCAAAATAACAGGGTTTTGGGTGCTAGGCCTGTGAATTTCTGGGCTCTGTGGAAGCCAGGCCCCTGTCCCTATAGCCTGATGTCCTGTTAAAAACTCAATCTTCACCAGCACCCAAGCAGCTGTTCTTGAAGGCTTATGGGAGGCATGGAAAGGGCCTTCTAGCTTTCTTTAATGGTGAGTGTTTGTGTTTCTCCTCAAATCAAATAATATTTGCAAATTGCTTATTTAGTACACCCCCCAGAACCCGGAAAACCTTACTACATGCTTGTTTCTTCCCTTCCACTTTTCTCCTTCCTATTACTGCTTTCTTCTCCAATTCCCTGGGCATTCCTTCCATAGTGGCACCCAGAGTTTGGAGAAAAGCATTAGTGGATATCGGGGAGCTGCTCATGACTTTCTCATCAGTCAGTGATTCTGGAAGAGAATGTGGCTATGAATACAGAAGGGAAGAGGATACTGTTGGTCCTTTAGACCCAGAAAATTCCCCAGCAAATTAAACAATCCTTTCAAATCTGAGACAAATATGTACATTTTGCTTCTAACTACAAAGTATGAGGAGAATGACCAACAGAAAAGAAGATTAGGAGAAGAGCGACTCTGGGAGTGTGGGAGCTCCCAGTGTTCTGACCCCTCCAGGTATGGAGGGATGGAAACTAAGGGCCAACTTGCTTACATTTCAGAAAGTGGAACTAGGCCCAGGAGAACCCAGAGATGCCAGTGGCCTGGGTGTGTGAGAATTCTTCTCTTCTCCCAAGGTCCCCCCCAAAGAGATTTTTTTTTTCTCAGACTCTGAAATAAACAAGAGGTGGGAGCACATGAAGTTGCTTTTGTTTAGAATCTGGTAGGTGTGGTCTGAGGGGTTCAGAGCTCTAGACTCAGGCCAGCTGGCCCCCAAGTCTGCTCAGCTTTCTGGTGCAGAGTGATGAGAACAGAAGACAAATCCTTTTTAGGGTCTCCATCTCCAGAAGAGAAATTTGGTGTGGTTTTGTACTTGTAAGCCTCTTCGTGAAGACTCTGATTTCTAGTAACTGCTAAGAGTCAGAGCTGAGCTCAATTTCTTTTCAGAGAAGCTGGTCTGAGCAGTATTGGGCTCTCTCCTGTTGAGACCAGGCTTCCTGAGGAAGAGAGATGCTGAGGACGGTGGGGGCATTATGGAAATATACCGCCTGTCCCCTGATTAAGAGTCTTAACATGTGAACACTGGGATGACACCCCCTGCTCCAGGCTCGGATTCCTGCCCCTGGCACCCATGCCACCCTCTTCCAGCCCCTGCTACAGCAAAGAGGACAGGACACAGCCATGGGGTACATGTTTTATGAGTAATAAAATATTTACTATAACATAAATATAAAGGGGGAACTTCCCAGTCTACAATTTTTAGAAATTAAAATACAAACAGAATGCACCAAATGCTGTCCAAAAAATTAATAAAAATAATAAAATTAAACTTTAAACTGTAACAAACAGACCTAGAACTGGGGAAGGGGGCGAGGTGGGGAAGGAAGGGAAGGAGTGGGGGAAGTTCCAGACACATCCAGAAAATAAATAGGACCGGTCAGAAATCCGGAAATCATATTAAAATATCCTCTTCAGATTAGGCAGCGTACAAAATTCTCTAGGATGGAAAACCCCAAGCCCCTAAGATAAGCTCAGCACAGCGGATTCCTCCTTTTCCTTTAACCACTGGCCTTTGCATACATATCTCACATATTTACAGGGCTAGTTCCTCCCCCAAACGCCCCAAGCGGGACTGGACTTTTTCCCAGCTTCCCTTGGGCTCCCAGGCCCCCAGACTGGCAGCTGGGGGAGGGGTTAAAGGGGGCAGAAAAGGAGTTGAGGGGAGTCTGGGGTAAGAAGACTGGGGGGAGGGGTGGGGAACCTGTTTCTGTCTCCGGGTTTAAAAATAATAACAGGGATCCAACTTTTGCAAAAAGTGTTTTCAAAATGGGATGGGGACAAAGGGGCCCTGGATGGTTTTGGGGATGCCGAGAGAGCTGAAGGCCCTCTGCCCCCAGCCCTCCGAGTCTCCCTGAAGGGGAATGATAGACCCCCGCCCCCCACCTGCTGGGGTGTAGAAAGATGTGGGTTCGGATAAAACGAAGCAGAAAACATCCCCGGGGTTTGGGGGATTTCGATCCATCTTTTCTTGTTTTCGGTTTTCTGGGGTGAGGTGGGGGAGTGTGAGAATAGATAGGGCTAGATGAAAGCTTTGGCTACTTCCTGTGTGACAGACACACAGACTCGGCTCTCCTCTCCCGGGCTCCCCCGCCGCTTGCTGCGCCCTCCCGCCCGCGCCCGTCGAGAGCCCCGATAAATACAGTAAACAGCGATTTAAATTAAGGACCCGAGCGGAGTTAGGCAAACCAAAAACGAAAAACGACTCAACGAATAAATAAAAACAATAACATTAAAAAAACCCCCCACCCCAAACAACACCCACCAACCAGGAGCACTGGGGAGACAGGGGCCAAGATTTGGGAAGGAAAAGAGGTTGTGGGGAGAAAATATAAGGTCCCCTCCTCCACTCCCCGCCTCTCCCCGTGGGTGCCGGAGTTTCCCTGGGCATTAACCCTTTAGGGACTTCGCTGCCCCCGGGACCCCAACTGGGAGGTTCCTCAGCGCGTATGTCTGACTGTGCCTGCGTAAGGGAGGGTGACTTTGTGTTTGTGGATGTCGCTGAGGGTGTGTATGTTTGTGCGTGTGACTGGGTTTGTAAGTGTGCCCGAAAGCGTGTCTGTGTGACAGAGTGAGTGTATTTTCGTGTGTGCAGCGAGCGCCCTCTCCTCTGCCCCTCTCCCCGGGAATCCCCCTTTCCCCTAATCGCGTTACCTGTCGCTGCTGGGAGAACACTGCCGGGATCCGGCCCGAAACAGCCGGGGGAAGGGAGGGAGGGAAGGGATGGGTGCGCGCCCGCCTGCCTGTGAGTCTGGGGGATTAGGGCTGCCGGGAGTGGGATGGATGGAGGTGGTGGTCCGTGGGTGCGCGGGCGAGTTGGTTAAGTCGGCTCGGGGTCTTGGATCCTCTCTGCTCACGCCCAGGCTCCGCAGCTAGTCCGCCATCTCCGAGACGATTTCGGGTCCTCGTCCGTCAGTCTGGTTCGGGGTCGTGTTATTATGATTATTTTTTAAAAGTTTCTTTGCCTTTTTTTTTTAATTGTAAAATCCAAACAAACAAAAAGTCCTGTCCGCGTGGGCTGCGGGCGGGATCAGCCCCCGACTGTCCTCTAGGTCTCGCTGTCTCGGGGGCCGCTCCCTTTGTGGGTGGTGGTCTTGGCACGGTGGGCAGAGAAGGGAAGGGGCTCGAGTCCGGGCCCCGCGGGGTGAGGGGGTCACTGCACGGATCCCTGCAGTGTGTGGTGGTGGTGATGGTGCAGCGGGGCAGGCGGTGGAGGTGGTGGTGCAGAGGGTGGCGAGGCGCCCCCGCCCCCGGCCCCCGGGGGTCCCAGCTCACCTGGCGCATACACGTCGTCCATAGGGGGGTGGCCAGCGCCAGCGGCCGGGGTCATGCGCTTCTCCTTCTGCCGCCGGTTGCAGAACCAGACGCGCACCACCTCCTTCTCCAGCTGCAGGCTGTCGGCCAGGCCCGTGATCTCATGAGCCGACGGCTTGGGGCACTTAAGGAAGTGGCTCTCCAGAGCGCCCTTGACGCCCACCTCGATGGACGTGCGCTTCTTGCGTTTGCGTCCTTGCGCCGCGATCTTGTCTAGGTTGGTGGGGCTGCCGGTGGAAGAGTCGGTCTCCTCTAGCCACTTGTTCAGCAGTGGCTTCAATTTACACATGTTCTTGAAGCTGAGCTGCAGGGCCTCGAAGCGGCAGATGGTGGTCTGCGAGAAGACGTTTCCGTAGAGCGTGCCCAGAGCTAGCCCCACGTCGGCCTGCGTGAAGCCCAGTTTGATGCGCCTCTGTTTGAACTGCTTGGCGAATTGCTCCAGGTCGTCGGAGCTCGGCGCGTCCTCATCCGAGTGCTCCCCGACCGAAGAGGAGCCGCCACCACCAGCGCCGGGGTGCAGGTGACCCGCATGGAGCCCACCCGCATGTCCATGTCCATGTCCACCCAGGTGGGGGGGCGGCGACGGCTCCAGCTGCGCCTCGTGTCCGTCTTCGTGCAGCCCGTGGTGCAGGCCGGGCCCCGCACCGCCCCCGCCAGCCGCTAGCATTCCCGCGAGGCCCCCGCCCCCGCCAGCTCCCGGGTACGCGGCCGCTTGCGCATAGAGCCCTAGAGGCTGGGGCTGGTGACCCCCGCCGGCCCCGGGTGACGGTGACATTGCCGGGCCTAGGTGATGAGGTGTCCCGCCTTGAGCCCACGCTGCTCCCGCATGGGCCGCCCCCTGGTGCACCAGCCGCGCGTGGAAGCCTCCGCCGTCGTCCCCTCGGCTGCCGCCTCCTCCCTTCCCGTGGTCCAAGTGGGGGCCACTCGCCCAGTCGCCCCCGCCGCCGCCGCCCGTAGGTAGCCACTGGTGATGGGCCAGGCCCACGGGGTGCCCCGCGCTTGCTCCCAGCCACTCATGGTGCATCAGCTTCTGCACCTCGCGGTACGCGGCCCCCGCATGGAGCCTCTCGGCCGCTGCTGCCGCGGCAGCCGCCGCAGCCGCGTCCGGGTGCATAAGCGGCCCGGCGCCCCCGGCCCCGCCGCCCGGGCCCCGCGGCAGGTACTGCGCGGTGGTGGCCATGCCGCCACCGCCGCCGCTGCCGCCGCTGCTGCTCCGTCTGCCGGCCCCGCCGCCGCGCTCCGCCGGCTTAAAGCCGGGACCCGCTCTGTACTCCGGAGCCCCACCCCTCCTCCTTCTCATTGGCTGGCTGCAGACACGCCTCCCGTTCTCTCCCCCCACCCCACCAAGCCCTTGGATGACTCCCCCCTTCTTTCCTCTAGCCTGTCGGTGGGGCTCCGGCCTCCCCCTCACCATTGGCCTCCAACTCCGGATGGTCCCGCGTGCCGGTCCCGCTGATTGGCCGCAGGGGGTTCATTCACCACCTCCCCCTTGTTCCCCACCCCCCTAGTTCCCCGCACCTAACACTCACACTCACGCCCCCGGGGGCGCGGCCGCCACGTGGGAGAGCGGCGCGGGGGTGGCCCGGGGACCGCACCCCGCTTTCCTCTCTCCACTCCCTGCGTGGGCCCCGCTTCCCGCAGGCGGTGGCGACCCCAGTAATAGGCCCACTGCCAGGAGCAACGAACCCGGGAGAGTACAGATAACTCTTTCTGGGCAAGGCAGGAGAAGGAGTCTCCTTCTTGGTTCTCCTGTCCAGGGGATCAGGGCTGGCTCTGGGAGGCGCTCAGGTTCCCCTAGAAGCTGCTCAGCCCCGCGGCTCCTCCTCGTTGCTTTACTCTGGGACTGGCCCTCCCCATGCTTCTGGAGTCCCTGCAGTGCCGAGCTGAGAAGATAGAACCGCGGTCCGGTTCCTGCGCCCCTGGCTCGGGATCTGGTCTGGTTTTGGGTTCGGCTCGGCTTTGACCATCCCCGCCCTGACCCGAGCTCTCCTTTCCTGAGGGCCCACCCATCTCGATCCTCGGCCGCTCGGGTTCCGATTTGGGGCCTCTGGCTCCCCGGAAAAGGCGAGTCAGGCAGACGGGGAGGGAGTAAAGCTCAGGGAGCCAGAGCTTTGTGCCGCACAGAGACAGAACCGGGGTTTCCAGGCCCGGCCAGGTTGGGCTGGGGCTCGATCTCCTCTGTCTCTCAGCGAAGTCAGCCCCAGCGCTGCAGCCCAGGTGAGTACCAAACCAGTAGCTGAAGGGCTGTTTGTTCCCATTAAAGAATCCACTGTCCCAGGCCTCTCTGGTCCTTTTCATCCTTTTCCCACTCACTCACTACTAGCGGGAAAGTGACTGGTGTCAAGGAGGGGCTCGGGCTAAAGTCCAGCCCCCGCGTTTTTCCCGGGGATAATGCCATCGGGCTCTCTGAAGGGTCAAGTTGGGGGTGGGGCTCGTTGCCATGGGAAGAGACCAGGTACTTAGGCTTCTCCTTCTCTGTCTGGGGAGGGCGGGGGGCAGTCCCTCGGGGCTCTCTGGAAGCTGCTCCCATCTCCACTTCCCCACTGGGCCTGACAGGCTCAGTGACTGGGTCACAGCTAGGTCACTGCCCCCTCCCCCTTCCCCACGGAGACATTGTCCAGCTAGGCAAGAGAGGAATATGGAGGGTGGGCTCATCGCTTGGTGGGGAGCTGTCCAGCCTGCTCTTCCTGGGAGTCTGGCTGGGGGCCGAGCTTGCTCAGAGAAATCTTGGAAGCCTCTCTCTCATTCCTACCATGTCTGTGGGTCAGAGGTCCTGGGTCTTTTGCAGGATCTATCCCCAGAGCAGGACAAGGAAGTTAGGAAAGAAGGAAGAAAGGAAGAGGAAGGACTTTTTGATACACTTTCCCTTAAACCTTAATGAGACAATTCAAGACAACCCCAGACCAGGGCACTCTGCTGATCACTCCAGGTTGAAGCCTACCGGGTTTAACTTGCTCTAGCACCCTTGACTGCAGGCTAGACGGAGGGCCCTGGACAGGGGAGCTTCAACAATAGCAGAGAATCTTCCTAAGTTTTATCATGTTCTCACTGCATGGAGGAGAGGCAGGGGCTTCAGGGAGGGGTTCAGATTCCCAGAAACCCAAGCTTCCTGGTTCCCAGTCCTGATCCATTTCCTCCCTAACTGCCTCATTCACTAGCCTCCTATCTTTTCCCAGCTTATATTAGATTATAGCCAAAGAAATTTCTGATCCAAAGGGTTCTCAGGAGGCTTCTGTGTCTGGAGCAGATGCTATAGGAACTGAAAGAAGGGACTGAACTCTTCTTGGCCATTGAAATTCCTTTTTCCTTTCCTCCTTCCCTCTTTCCTTCCATCATCATTTCTTCCCTTAGGCAGCTGTTTTCATGAGGCTGGGTCTCAGAGCGAGGTGAGTAGAGGCTTTTTATGAACAGCCCATCAGGAAACCCAAACTGAAGATGCATGACAGTCATCATTCAAACTAATCAGCATGGGGGGTACAGGTGGTCAGTTCATCATCTGAAGTGGTCAACTAAGCTTTAATCAAGTCTCAGCTTCATCTTATGGTGAGAGAATGAGTCTAGGTCTTGTGTTAGGAGACCTAAATTGAGATTTCCCCTCTGCCACTTTACAACTATTGTGACCTTGAGCAAATTCCTCCCTCTCTCTTATTCAGCTTCTTAATCTATAAACTGAGAGGGTTGGCCTTGATGATCTCTAAGGCCATCTCTCATCCTGTCATTCTTTAAATCTAAGCTTAAGTTACCTTCTCTGGATCTTGGTTTTCTCATCTTTAAAATGGGTATAACAATACTTGCACTGCCTGTCTTCAAGGGTTGTTTTCTGGAGATTTTTTTTTGTAAAAAAATATAAAATGATATAGATATAGGAGCCATTATTATTTTTTTGGAGATTCCTAAGTGGGCTGGGGAAACAATGACCATTCTGAGGGTTGTCCATGACACAGATGCATTTCTTAGGCAGTAACTGAACCGTCTGAAGGCCCTCAGTCTCTTGTGCTCCTGTGAGTTACCCTATGGGTGACAAATGTTTTGGCTAACCCCCCTTTCCAATTATTGAGAGCAGATTACTGGTCCTCCTCTGTCACCACCCAGAGTTTCATGGGCTACTCTCCCTACCTTGGGCTCTTAATGTGGCAAAATCTGAGAAAATTGAGGCTTCCAGAATATCCTTGAAATGCTTCTGAAATGTTTTTTCACTCCAAGCTGTCAGATGGCTGTGCTTCTGAGGCCATGCCCTTTTGATGATGAGACAGAACCCTTCTGTTGGGTAAGTTTCTTCCTTTACCTTTCAAAGGGCTTCTACCCTCTACCCTCATCCATTTTCTTGGGACCAAGAGACCAAAGTTCTCAATCTATGTAATAGAAAAGAACTTGGTCTTTGGAGAAAGAAGTCATAGATCCTAGTTCTAGCCTTGACACCAGCTTTCTGGCTAGGATGAACTTGAATGATTGATTTGATGGCATCAGCTTTCCCATTTGTGGAATAAGAGGTCTAGATTTTCTAATAGTATCCTGGAAGAAAAATGTTGCCATGTCAGGCAAATACATAGGCAGCAGCAAACTTAGCCAGTCCTTCTTGATCAAGGGGAAAAAATCATTGAATCAATAAATGGACATTGATTGTCATTCTATCTGGGTAGTATCTGTAGGTTCTCCTTGAGTTGTGTTTAAAGTAGCAGTTAGATTGTCACAGAGCCAAAAGGAATCTTCAGCTAGGCGAACCCCCTTATTTCTACAGATGAGAAAACTGAGGCTCAGAGTGATTATGCTAGTTATTACTGTCCAAGGTCACATATAAGCATCAAGGTTTGGATGAGAACTCAAATACTTTGATGAGCTGAGAATTTTGGGGAGCTGAGGACCACTGGACCAGTGCTTCCAGTTCTTATAGCCTATGAAAGTTCACTCTCATTCAGCAACTCCGAATCTGGCCTTCACTCATTTTATGGTCTCACTGTACATGTACACTGTCCATGTAACCTCAACACTGGTTTCTCCTTGGGACAGAAATCTTCTGATGATACAATAAGTGTTTAGGAGCAGTAGCATCAACAGCAAATTCAATGGTCCTTTTTAGTCTATGAGCCTTCAGGCTAGAGCTTGTTGTGACTTGGTGATCACTTCTGGGGGTTGCTGCCGTGAGTGAGTGGCTGTGGGCAAAGCTTGGGGAGAAGAAGCAATCTCTCTTTAAGTTTCTCTAATGGTTTTCTTTAACAGGCGCTGCTCTAGATTCTGGCTCAGCTCCTAGTGAAGACCTAGGCTGTGCCACCAGAACCTACTATTTCCATTTTCAGAGGCAAAAAGGATCCTACTTCAAACCTTTAGGGACTTGGGCAGGCTTATAAGTGAAGTAAATCTTTGATGGGAACAATTAAAACAAGGAACATAGGATTCCCAAGAAAAAGAAAGTCACATTTCTTTTCTCTGCTTTGATATTTAAAAATCTGGACATTGCTTCACATTTATTTTGGGGACCCTTATTTCTTCCCATCTGTCAAATGAAAGGGTTAAAATGGGTTGGGTCCAGGATCTCTTCCAATTCTGATATTCTCAGGCACCTTCTAGCTCATGTTCTCTATTCTTGAATTCTGTGGTGTAATATCCTTTCCAGTTCTGACATTTATTGGTTTATGTTCTAGTGTCCTTTCTAGTTCTGACAGCCTATGGACTCTCTTCTAACCTTCTTGACTACTCTAATTATCCCAGCTCTAATCTGTAGAAGCCAATGATATAAAGGGCAACTAGGTAGCACAGTGGATAGAAAGTCAGACATGGAGACAGGAGGTCCTGGGTTCAAGTCTAGTCATAGACACTTCCTAGCTGTGTGACCCTGGGCAAGTCACTTTACTCCCATTGCCCAGCCCTTACTGCTCTTCTGTCTTAGAAGTCATAGTAAGACAATAGGTAAGGGTTTGGTATGAAGTAAGAAGAAGCTGATGCTATATAGAGAAGGGCAATATTTAAAGTATACTCACTACCCCAGTATTAACCAGCTACTCTGGCCAGGTACAAATACTAGAACAGCAACCAAATACTATTTGAGCTAGAAGAGACAGAGAAGGCAGAATATAGGATTTCTCTTTCAGGAAAAAAAGACAATTTTGTTGTTCTGTTTGCAATTTCAAGGTCTGGAGCGTTAATGATTAGGATTTCTTTTTTTAAGTCAACATTTTTCCAATTTGAGAGTGGAGGTTTTAAGGCAAACTCACAGTCTTTAAGACCGTGTGGGATGGTGGGAGCCCTGCAACAAAAATCTACAAGGGCTTAACCAGTGCAAGCTTGGGTCAAGACAGCATCTGAGTTCAAAGGGAACTGGTGGGGAGAGGAGTTCCCCTCTTGTTCAGAGCTCACCCCCACATGGCCAATCACCACAACTGCCACTTCTAGGAGCACTTGATGTTTACATCTATTCTCAGTCAAATGAAGGGGCTGGATTACAGGGTCTCCCAGGTTTTTCAGAATCCAGCTATCGTCTGATCCTCATTTCATGGCAGCTCTGGGTGACAGAACAAAGATGATTGCCTGTAGTTTTGCAGATGAGGAAACTGAGGCCAAGAGAGCAATAGTGACTTGTCTAAGGTGAAACCGAGTCTCAGTGGAGCCAAGAATCAAATCCAGGTCTTTTGCTGTTTCCCCTCTTTTCCTTAGTTGAATATATATATATATATATATATATATATTCCCCCCCCCCCCACCCCCCCCGACTTCACACCAGGCAGGCTGGCTGGCAGGCAGCTAGATCCATGCTGATGAATACACAGACCCCAAAGCCACGATTACAAATAGATACACACAGACACATCCAGGCACTAACACACATACACACGGCAGCCTCCCTGCAGCACACAGCCATGGCAGGCGTAGAGACAGAGGCAGAATTCCTCTTAATGCACCCGAGAATGGATGCAGCTAGAGACGCACACAGCCAGGCAGAAGGTAGACTTGCTCTGAAACATCTGACAGGCCACCCAGATCAGGGCACTTGTGGTGTCCACACTAAGTTGTCTCCCCAGGGAGGGAATAAAAGCGCTTTCTCCCCCCTCAAATTCGTTTTTCCCCCATTGTTTGCAAAGAGTGTTCCTGCCAGGGCAGCTCCCGCCTGTCTCCTGGCCCCCAGCCCCCCTCCTTCCCCACCCCCAGCCTCTCCTTTTAGGGCTACCCTTTACATCAGTCAATCTGTCCCCCTCCCCCCACAGCCCCCCTCCCCCACCCCCATGCTGGGGGCTTTCCCAGCAGAGCCGCCTGCCCACCCTGGCCCAGAATGAGTTCAACCTACCCAACTCCTGGCTCATTTGACACAGGTCACTGATCGTCCAGCAGATGGGCCTGGCTCTGTGGGGGGTCTCGGGAGAGAGGCGGGGCTGTCTGGGGAAGGGGCAGGAGAGGAGGGGGGGAGTCCTGCAGGCCTCCGCCGGGGTTGTAGAGGGCAGTGTGTTCACACAGTTCCACAAACAGAGTACAACCACACAAACACAACCACACGCATTACATCCAGAGCTCCCTTGGTCTGCGCAGAGATCCCACGGAACCGGCCACAAACAAAGCCACGCAAGGGTCATGGTCACGCAGAAATCACACATGACCACCCAAGGGTAGAGCCAGGCAGAAAAAGCACACAACTCCGCACAGGAAACCCAGACCGCCGAGACAAACCCCAAACCCCGCTGCCCATCCATATTACAGATCCCGTTCTGTACCCCCCCAGTTACAGACACTAATCAGAGACCCCTCATGGCCATTCGCAAGCCCCAGGGCCCTGGCTGGGCTCTCTACTGTGAGAGGAAGGCCAGGGCTTTCTCTTGTTCCAAGGTTTACTGGAGGCAGTTTTGATCTTCCGACCACTTGACCTATGGTGCAGCAGGGGCATAGCTCTGTCTCACTCACTGGACCCAGGAGACGGCCGGACCTTAGCTGGCAGCTACAAGACACTGAACTAGGTCTAAGAGAGAAAGAGATGAAGAAGGAGACCGAAGAGTCTTTGTCTCCTAATTGGTCAGAGTGGGGAGAAATGGGGAGAATCATTGAGTCCAGTCTCCTCCTTTCATAGAAGGAGAAACTGAGGCTTTAGAGGAAGAGATGGGCTAATATAATAATGGGGGCTCACAAAGAAAGTGAGGGTTAAAAAACAAGATCCTCTCAGAAAGAAGGTGGAGAGTCCTGAGGTCAGCAGCAAAGAAAAGCAGCAGAGTAGGGAGATTCAAACCCAGGGCTGCTGATTCCTTCCCCATCCCATCAGATTTTCTATAGCTACGGTCCTTTCACTCTATCGGTTTAGAGATGGAAGGGACCCTTAGATGTCTTGGAGTACTACCTTTCATTTTACAGATATGGACATTGAGACACAAATGAAGTAAATTGCCAGAAGGTAAATATCTGAAGTGGGATTTGAACCCAGGTTACTTCTAAGTTCACTTCCCTATCCACCATGATTTCTCTCACCATGACATTTTGCTTCCTAACTTTAAAATCTGTGACCTCAGTGCATTGCTTGGGACAAAGTTTTCAGATTTCTAGCCTGGGGTGGAGGATGTGTGTGAGTGAGTGAGTGAGTGAGTGTGTGTGTGTGTGTGTGTGTGTGTGTGTGTGTGTGTTGGGTAATGACAAATGATCAAATTCAGGGAAGATCCATCTGAAAGGCATCCTGGGAGGAATCAGCTTGGAGGTCCTAGTCTTGGTCCTCTCCCCACTGTCCCCAGGTAGTGTGATGTCCCATAAGAGAATCCAATCTGGCAAAGGAATCTGGGTTGGGACCAAGGCTAGTGGAAACCCAGGTTGTACCCTCTAAAATAACAGGGGCAGCTAGATGGCTCAATGGATAGAGAGCTAGGTCTGGAGATCCTGGGTTCAAATGTGGCCTCAGATATTTTCTAATTGTGTGACCCTGGGCAAGTCACTTAACCCCAATTGACTAGCCCTTACTGCTCTTCTATCTTGGAACTGATGTTTATTATCAATTCTAAGACAGAAGATAAGGATTTAAAAAATAACAATGTTTTTCTGACCAGTGGCTCTATTTTGGTGAGCACCCATTTTGTGTTTGAGGGCAGGTGTGTTAATCTATTCATCTGATTCTGCTCCATCTAGTCTCCTTTATGTTCCTAATCATAAAAGAGCCTTGGGGGTCCATTTTTGGTTCCTTAAATCAAGAGATTTGGTGGATAGGGTGCTAGATCTGGAGTCAGAGGGACCCGAGTTCAAAATGTAGCCTCAGATACTTCCTAGCTCTGTGACCTTGGGCAAATCATTTAATCTCTGTTTGCCTCAGTTTCTTCAACTAAAATGGGGATAATAATAGTATATATCTACCAAGATTGTTATGAGGATCAAATGAGACAATATTGATAGGGTGCTTAGTGCAATGCCAGGCACATAGTAGGTGCTACATAAATGCTCTTCTTCCTAGTTTGTCTCTGACTTGTTGTATGACTTCAGGGCAACTTAAAAGACTCATCTCTGAGCTTCATTCCCTTACCGGTAGAATAAGTGGAATCATTTCTGACCTGCCTTTCCAGTTTGTTAGAGAAATTAAAAAAAAAAAGAAACAGGAGGATTTTTCCACCCAAGGATTGTCATTAGAACTGGATGGTAATAGTGTTTTCTTTTCCTTCTCTTCCTCTTCCCTCCTGGCCTGAGGCTCACGAGGAAGGGGCCATTTGGGCCAGAGGGGAAGCCTTTCCCTAGGAGATTCCCCCTTGCTTACCTTTCCCTCTGTGCTGTCCTAGGCTCTGCCTCTTGCTAAATCTTTTCAGGAATGACTCCACCACCCACAACTGTTTACATGCCCAGCACCTGAGCTGCCCCTCCCTGCCTCACTCAGCTCAGCATGTCTGGGTTGGAATGTATATCAGTTTTGACCCGAGGGGACCTGGCATCACCCCAGCTATTTCAGAGGATCACAGGCTCCTAGTATAGGCACAGCATGTCAGAGGTCATCTATCTCACCCACCCCTCTGCCTCAGTGTGGGCTGATCCCTCTTTTCCTAACCCAGAAATTGGAGCTTCTTTCCTTGAAAGGAAGGAAGGAAGTCTTTACTGCCCACCACAGGACTTTCCACTTTCCTTCTGGGAAAGTTGTCTTTTTAACCCTTACTTTCTCTTAGTATCAATTCTAAGACAAAAGACTGGCAAGGGCTAGGCAATGGGGGTTAAGTGACTGGCCCAGGTTCATGCAGTGAGAAAGTGTCTGAGGCTGGATTTGAACCCTCTGAACCACCTTGATGCCCCGGGAAGATCTTTTTAAATCTAATATTAATCCTTCTTCCTTTGGAGTTCTCTTAGGGTGATAAAATGTTATAGAAAATCTAAACCAATGTCCCATTTTACAAATGAGGAAACCAAAGCTCAGGGATGTGAGGTGTCCCCCCCCCCCCAGATGGGAGTAAATAAAAAGCAGATCTAGGTCTTGAACCCAGATCTTGTTTTTCTCAGGCCAGTAATCTTTCTACTATACCATTCTTTTGCTTTATTCTATTGCTTTACCTAAGAAGGAGAGAGTTACCTTATGAATCACCCTGGGGCAGGGTCAATCAGTAATATTATTAATTAAAAAGTAATAATAATAATAACTTACATTTCTATATAGTACTTTACAGTTACAGAGGGCAATGACCACCCATTATCATAAGTTGATGTTGAAACCAACCCTGTGAGGTTAGGTGGGCTGGTGCTATGTTATCCTTATGTTACGGGCAAAGAAACTGAGATTCAGAGAAAGGAAATGATTTGCCCAAGGTCAGTGGCAGCCCAAGAAAGATAATTTCCCTGGGGGTGAGGGGCAGGGGTGCTGTTGGAGGGAGGGGTTGGGGTAGGCAGCTTTTATTTATTGATTCTGTTGAGCTGGCTACCAAGCTGGGATGGGGGAATGGAGGGGCGGAGCTCCGGGCTGATGGAGGGCATGAAATATTGCCCTGGGATAAGCATTTCTTTCTCTCTCTCTCTCTCTCTCTCTCTCTCTCTCTCTCTCTCTCTCTCTCTCTCTCTCTCTCTCTCTCTCTCCCTCCCTCCCTCCCTCCCTCCCTCCCTCCTTCCCTCCCTCCCTCCCTCCCTCCCTCCCTCCCTCCCTCCCTTCCTTCCTTCCTTCCTTCCTTCCTTCCTTCCTTCCTTCCTTCCTTCCTTCCTTCCTTCCTTCCTTCCTTCCTTCCTTCCTTCCTTCCTTCCTTCCTTCCTTCCTTCCTCCCTCCCTCCCTCCCTCCCTCCCTCCCTCCCTCCCTCTCTCCCTCTCTTTCTCTCTCTCCCCCCCCCCCCCCTCCCCTGACCTGGCCTGTCAGCTCCCCCATGATGCACTAGCAGAATATTCAAATTGGGGATGGTCAATTGCTTGGGATATTTATATCCATTTTTAGGGGAATTGCACTGGCTGAATGTATCTCCCTACTCTCTCGATATGCAAAGCAGGCTCTTTGCAAATCAGTAAATCATTAGGGGGATTAATCACCCCGCCAGGCTGAGGGCTAGATTTCATTTCTCACAAAACAAACTTTTTCTCTGGCTGGCTTCAGCTTCCATCCCACTAGGGGAAGAGGAGAGGGAGGGGAGGGTTGGAAGGAGAGTGGGAAGGGGAGTCTGAGATAATTTAAATCCTTAGCCCAGTCAGCCCTTCAGCCTTGATTTTCTGTGCTGATGAATTACATAGCTCAAGTCCCCCCTGACTCCCTAGGCCTGGTGAGGCTCATATGGCAAGAATGGGGTGTATTCCTAGTCCCATTAGGACACCTGGAAGAAAAGTGGACAGCCCCCTGAGGGAAACTTCAGGCTGGGGTAGTTAGGGTGGGAAGGTTTCTGTTTGAGGGTCTCTGGGACTTGATGCCCATATTCATGAGCTATCCTTCAGCACCTGCTAGGGTCAGCTCTCTAGAAGGGACCTGGAGTCTGCACCCAGGCTGGGTTTCAAGAAAGCTGTGACCACTGAGGGCTTCTTTACCCAGGACATTCCTCCTCATATTCTTCTTCCTCCTCCTCCTCTTCCTTTCTATTTCCCTCCTTTTTCTCTTCTCTCCCCCCCCCCCCAACTTTGTGCCTGAATTCTAGAATATTTCTCCACCCAAGTCTTAGGCACTAAGGATTTCCTCCACATAGGAGGAATCCTATGACCTTTGTTTTAGGGTTTAGTGAGGAGGTGAGATGGGGATGACAAGGAGTAGGTCCACACTCACAGAATCATATATCCTCTGAATATGAGAAGTGAATGTAAGATCTGAGTGGGGGTGGGGGTGGGGTTGGAGACAGGAACTTTAGAACACTTACTATCAGAGCTGGAAGACCTTAGAACACACAATTAGAGAGCTGGAAGTGACCCTGGAGGTCACTAAGTATAATGTCTCATTTTTTTTTCCCCATGGGGAAGCTGAAGCCAAGTGAGGAGAAAGGACTCACCCAAGGCTATCTAGCTAATTCTTTGCAGAGCTATGACTACAATACAGGTGTCCTGCCCAGGACTCTTTCTACCACACTATGGATCAGGACACTTGTTCCCCCTGTACCCCTTCTTTACCCACTTCCACATCCCAATAATATTTATGCTGACTGGGTGGGGAGGAATTCTCCCTTCTATGTCTGCTCCTGGCAACCAGCTCCTTATCTTACTCATTCTCTCTGAGTGAACCTGCCTTGCTCTGGAGTGGTAGTTACCCAATAATGACCCATTATTTATTTTACTTTCTTCTTGGACAATACTAATGTGGGACTCTCCTGTTCCCTGGTGCCCTAGGAAGGATTCAGTGGATCCAGGGAAGGGTGGTTTAGATCCTCAAGTATTCCCCACCCCCCAACTTCTGTCTGCTATGGAATCATAGAATACTAGACCTTTAAGGGACCTGAGAGATGGTCAGCAGCAGGCTCTTTTAAATTTGTGTGTGTGTGTGTGTGATGAAACCTTTTAGCAATCTGGTGAAACGAGAAAATCTTTATTTCCTTCCTTCTCAAAATTGTGTTCTCCAGGGCATAAAATGCACTGGATTTTAAAGGAAATCAACTAGATAGAAATACAGTGATATCTATTTGCATGTATGTATGTATGTATGTATGTATGTATGTATCTGTCTGTCCATCCATCTGTCTGTCTTCTCTATTTATCTATCCATATGTCTATCTCTCTGTCTAGATTATCTGTTCTGCCTGTGTCTGTCTCTGTTTCTGTTCATCTATCCATATCTCTGTCTTCTGTTTTTGTCTACCTGTTTCTATTTATCTGTCTCCATCTATCGATCTGTCTATCTGTCTATCTATTTATCTATCTGTCTGTCTGTTCATCCATCCATATCTCTCTCTACCTCTTTCTTTTTACCTGTTTGCCTACCTGTCATTCTATCCTATATACCTCTCTCTCTTTCTTTCTTTCTTTCTTTCTTTCTTTCTTTCTTTCTTTCTTTCTTTCTTTCTTTCTTTCTTTCTTTCTTTCTTTCTTTCTTTCTTTCTTTCTTTCTTTCTTTCTTCCTTCCTTCCTTCCTTCCTTCCTTCCTTCCTTCCTTCCTTCCTTCCTTCCTTCCTTCCTTCCTTCCTTCCTTCCTTCCTTCCTTCCTTCCTTCCTTCCTTCCTTCCTTCCTTCCTTCCTTCCTTCCTTCCTTCCTGTTTTTGTCTGTCTGTCCGTCTGTCTGTCTGTCTGTCTGTATCTATCTATCTATCTATCTATCTATCTATCTACCTCTATGAACCTATGTATATATGTATCTACCAACTGATCCAATTTGCTGTCTACTTCTATCCCCCCCCCCCTCTCCTTCCTTCTAATCTCTTTCTATGTTTGTCTTTCTATCTAGAATTATGTCACCCTGGGCAAGTAATTTCATCTCTGCTTGCCTTGGTTTCCTAATCTTTAAAATGGGGATAATAATAGCGCTTACCTCATAGGGTTGTTGTGCGGATAAGATGAGTTAATAAGTAAAGTATTTTATAAATGTGCTATATACTTCATTAGTATAATAGTCATATAATATAATTTATTAATATAATGTAACTGTTAAAATGCTATATAAATGCTAGTTATGATGATGATGATGATGATGATGTCTCCCATTGCTCCTAGTTCTGCTCTCTGGGGCCAAGCCAAACAAGTCTAATCCCTCATCTACATGACAACTCTTCACAGACTTGCAGATGGTCATTCTTTCCCCTAAGTCTTTGTCATTTTTTTTCTTCTTTTGAGACTGGCCCCCCCTGTCTTACCTCCCTATCTTGTAAGAGCTGCAGCCACTCAGGACCCACTACACTGTTGATCAGTATGGGAAGTTTTGAGCTGCTCTATTTCTGATCTGGGTGGGTCAGTGCTCTCCTTTAAGCGGTCTCGTGACCCTATCTCCAGTCTTCCCAAGGGGCTTACCGTAATAATGGTGCCAAATCTAAGCCTGGACATCTGATCTTTGTTAGCCTAATTTCAGCTCAGAAATCCTGAGCTCAAACAATCCACCAATCTTAGCCACCCTAGTAACTAACTGGCCTTAAAATGCCTTGTTTGGCTCTTTTTTCCATTCATTTGAAAAAAATTATTTTATATTACATTTTAATTTTTTAATAAGATTTAATTTAATTTGATACAATTTAAAAAGATTTAAGCACCTCTAGTACTTTCCATAGATACTCATATGCACCTATTCCAGTCCCCTCACAATCTTTTTTTTAGGAGCATAAATAAGATCATAGAGTTAGAGCTAGAATGGCTCAGAGGGGTCATCTAGTCTACCCTTTTATTTTGTAGCTAAAGAACCAAGGCTAGGCAAATTATATGTACTTGTCCAACATCAAATAAGTAATGAAATCAGAGTTAGGATTTGAACCCACAGCCTCCCATGCCAAATTCTCCCTCTTTCCACTGTATTACTCTGTGTTCTTTGCAACTTCCTTGCTAAAGTCCATAGCCTGGACTGGGCATGGTTCCTCAGAAATGGTCTAGCTAGGACAGAGGACCCCTCCCTTGCTCTGGTCACTAGATCTCTGTGAATTCAGCCAGGGACCAAAGTGACTTGTTTTCGCTTCTGATTCATGGGGAGGGCAGGCCCAGCTTAGTGGCGTTTTCCTTCCTGAGAGTGAGCAGTGACCACTGTTCTTGTCTCTGACCTATATTCCCATTTCAGGCTAAAGCTAATTCCCTAGAGATCCTCCTGTGTGTGATCCAGGGGAGTCAGTGTCTGCAGCAGAGCTGGGCTCAGCGGTCTCTTGACTACTGTTCTGGAGCCTTTAAGCTCTCTACAATTCCGTGTTCTAGGGCACAGGGAAGGGAGCTAGAAGGGACCTTAGAAATAAATCACGTGTACGACTCCTTTATGTTATAGGGGAGAAAACCGAGTCACACTCCGACATGCCCAAGCCACACGCCAGGAGTGGAATTTGAGCTCAGGTCTTCCAACTTTGAATTGGGTGCTCTTTCTTCTGGCCTTCCTGCCCGATTTGTTACACTCACTAAGTCTTCTTTCCACAGAATTTAACTTCACACTTCTCTGATGCTCCCAAGATGCCACATGAACAAGACTTTACTGAAACCAGACCTGCAAAGGGACTGTCAGCGGAACAAAGCTGGAGGTTGGGGAGTCCCAGCATGAGGCAGTGAGGACACCTGGGGCCATTAATGGGCTTTTGATTTATGGGTTTTTTTTCCTTCATGGGTCATCCAGTGTCTTTTGAGGCCTCTAAAAAGGCAGGAATGCCTGGCTCAGGGGGTCCTGCTGGGATCCCCCTTCTGGTACTGGCAGTTAGGCAGTACAATGAATAGAATGCTAAACTTGGAGTCAGGAAGACCTGACCTCAAATCCAACCTCTATCATTTATTTGTATGACCCTAGGCAAGTCACTTAACCCTTGTCTTCCTCAGTTTCCTCCTTTGTAAAATGGGGATGGTAATAATGGCATCTACCTCTCAGGATTGCTGGGAGGACCACATGCTACTATTTATAAAGTCTGGTACACAGTAGGTGCTTTAAAAAAGCTTAATTTCTTCCCTTTGTTTCCCCATTTGCAAAATGGGAAGAATAATAGCACCTACTTCCCAGGGTTGTTGTGAGGGCCAAATGAGTACTATTTATAAAGCATTTAGCACAGTGCCTGGTACACAGTAGGTGCTTTGAAAATGCTTAATTTCTTCCTTTGTTTCCCTGTTTGTAAAATGGGGAGAATGATAACACCTACCTCCCTAGGGCAGTTGTGAAGATCAAATGAGATAAAAGCTGTAAAGAGCTTTGTAAGTGCTGTGTAAATGCTAGCTATTATTAGTATAATATTATTAGTAGCATAATAATATAATTTTATTTCAGATCTTGAGTCTGCCTTCCTCTCTGGTCCTTCTTCTACTCTTTGCATTCTCTTCAATTCAGCAAAAATATATTAAGAAACAACAAACATTTATTAGGTGTGCAAAGCATAGTCACTGGGGATGAGAAGACCAAAAAAAAAAATCAGTTCCTGCCTTCAAGGAGCTTATATTTTCCTGGAAGGAATAGCATGTGTGCAATGGACCAAAATACAAAGTAATTGGAACTGAGGGAGAGGGCAGAGTAACAGTTGCAGGGAGAGGAGGATCAGGGAAGATGGTGGGTGGGAAGTGGCTTCCCTTGAGCTGCATCTTGAAGGGAGCCTGGGATTTCAAGAAGAGAAGAGATGGGGGGTCATTCCAGAAATGGGGGAATAGCTGGGGCAAAGACACTGCAGTGGGACATAGAATGTCACGAATGGGTAATCAACCACAGTTTGGTTGCAACATAGAGCGAGTGATGGGGAATGATGTAAAATGAGCTTGTCAAGAGAGGCTGGAGCTATATTATGCATCATTTCAAATGTCAAATAGAGAAATTGGTATTTCCCCCTGGAGACAAGGGGAGCTCATGAAGCTTCCCATGTTAGGGAAGTGACCTGGTCAGATCTGTGCTTTCACAATATCAATTTAGCAACTTTGGGGAAGATGGATTAGAAAGAGGAGACTAGAAATAGACCATTCAGAGGCTCTTCTAATAGTCTAAATGAGAGGTGATGAAGACATATATCAGGGAGGTGATCCGGGGAATGGAATCTCGACCCTGGTGTGTTCTTATTGCCCCCTTGATGAAGTGGTCTTGTTCTGAACTGTAGAGGTTGTGACTCAGGATAGAAGATGTGTAGGGGGGACCTCAGGCTCCTGTTTATCCCACTCTGTTGGGAGAGGAACCTATAGTAGAATAGAAACTCCTTGAGGTCAGGGATTATTTCCTTTTTGTCTTTGTTTATACAGAACGTAGACTATGTTGTTATTCATACATTTTTTCAGACGACTGCAACCCCATTTGGGATTTTCTTTGCAAAGATGCTGGAGTGGTTCGCCATTTCCTTCTCCAACTCATTTTACAAATGAGGAAACTGAGGCAAGCAGGGTTAAGAGACTTGTCAAAGGTAACACAACTAGCAAGTTATTTGAGGTAATATTTGACTCAGCAAGACTCATTTTCCTGACTCCAGACCTGGTACTTTATCTATTGTACGACCTAGCTGCCCTAATCCCTGGAAGAGAGTAGGTGTTAAATAAGATTTTGAATCTCAAGGTGGAGATATGACCTTCAGGGGAGATACCAGATGTGTCCAGGAGACAAACAGATAGTTCTAGTGGGAGAGCTAGGTAGATACAAAAATATGGTGGCTAATATAGTTACGTCAGAAATACCACTGACGTTCTAACTCACCTTAAATGTATAGAATCTTACATTCTGAATCCCTAGGAGGGCTCTGCCCCCAAACCTTCCAGCATCTTTCAGATATCCTGACACCTTGTGATGTAGATTCATTGATTTTTAAATCTTGAAATTCAGTCGATTTGCATCTGATTTCCATGTGTTCATTAACATGTATAATTAATTATTTGTTAACTTATTAATATCAGCCTCTCTTTCCCCATGCTTTATAAGAGGGTAACATGGGTGTGGAACTGGCCACACTGAGCCCTTCAGCACTAGCCTCAGTAGCTCTAAGTATTGTAAGGGGACATCTGTGGGCAGGGCACAGGTTTGGGAATTATAAGAACTCATGTTTATGTAGCAGTGATATTTCCTGATATTTCTTCCATTTTTTTTCCTTTTTAATGTCAGGCTAGGATTAGCCCAGCCTGGGGAAAAAAAAGACCTTGGCCACAGAAAATAGATTGGACCAAGCTCTCCCAATATATACTAGAATAAGCTCTAAATGGATATATGGCTTAAATATAAAAGGCTATAGAGATAGGGATTGGCTCTGTGATTTCACTGATATAAGGAAATCCCAAATAATCCTTTACAAATGCAGGTGAGCAACTTCCTTGCCTTAGAGAACTGACTAGAATTCTAAAATGTAAATGACTTGTTCAGGGTCACACAAGTATGTATCAGAGGTTGGACCTGAACTCGGGTTTTCAGACTCTGAGACTGGCTTTATTCTGTTACTCTCCCTCCCTCCCTCCTCTTTCCCCCCTCCCCCCACATCCCTAGTAGTTGTTATTTAGTCTTTTCAGTCATTGTGACTCCATTTGAGATTTTTCTTGGTAAAAGATACTGGAGCAGTTTGCCATTTCCTTCTTCAGCTCATTTGACAGAGGAGGAAACTAAGGCATAGTCAAGTGACTTACCTAGGGTCACACAGCTAGAAACATCATATTTGAACCCAGGACCTCTCATCTCTGGGTCTGGCTCTCTATCCATTGAGCCATCTAGCTGCCCCTAAATCCCAAGATCTTTTACAAAAATGGAAAAGGGCAGCCTGAGAGTAGAATGCCTAGAGTGAAGGTGGGTATTTTTCCTTTGGGAAAATGTCAGAGCCTGGGGGCAGCAAAGTGACCTCCTTATGGGCAGAAGCAAGCATTGAGTATTGAATCCAGGAAACAGAGAGGAAAGAGGGAAAGTGACTTGTTGAGGCACGTGGTCTGTAAATGGAAGAACCTCTACAGAAGCCAGATGTCCTGGGTTCTGTCCCAGTCTGGGTTCTGGCTGCTGTAAGCAGAAGCAGGAGCAGAGAGGGGATGAGGCAGCACCTCTAGCTGGGGCTGGGCTTCCCTCCTGACCAGGCCTTCTTCTGGCTGTGGACGAGCCCTTCCCACAGCTGCATCCTCATGCTCCCCCTGGATCATCCAGAGGATTCAGGCCTATCTCCCCTGGCCCCTTCATCAAGACCCGGGCTCCCTGTGCTGCTCTTTTGGGACAGAGAATCCTTTTACCTCTCTGGGGTCTACCCTACCATTTCCTGGGCCATTCCTGGCCTTTCCCCCTTGGGGTCACAGATTAAGCCCCAGGGAGTCCCTAGAAAGGCTTCCTGCTTCCCTGCTGGGTTACCTTAGTGGGCCTGGTTCTAATTAGGAGCCTAAGCCAAGTTAGAGGCAAGAGCAGGAAACAGCTTAGAGATCATGCAGGGAGCTTTGGGGCTAATCCAGGGCTGATTCAGGCTTGGCTGACAGTGATGCCTTCCCCTTCCCCCCCTGCCCATGGCTCCCAGGGCCTGGAGGGATTATTCTCTATAATATGACAAAGAGGGAAACTGAGTACTAGAGTGGCCAAGAGTCCCAGAACTAGCCAAGGTCCTGATTGGAGACAAAGGAGTCTGAGGTCCTAGTTCAGTATCCCATTGTGGGCCGTACTATTCTCTCCCATAGTGGTGAGCATATATGGGACTGGGAGCATGTTGGCAATCAAAAGTAATGGTTCCCATGTAAGGTTGAGATGCATCTTACATCAGATATCTCCTTTGATTCTCCCACTGAAGGTAGGTACTATTGCAATTTAGTCATATCAGTTGTGTTTGATTCTTTGTGTCTCCATTTGGGGTTCTCTTGGCAAAGATGCTGACATGGTTGATCATTTCCTTCTCTAGCTTTCTTTACAGGTGAGGAAACTGAGGCAAACTGGGTAAAGTGACTTGTCTAGGGTCACACACCCAGTAAATATCTGAGACAGAATTTAAACTCTGGTCTGCCTGACTCCAGGTTGTGTGCTCTATCTATTGTGCCACTCAACTGCCATGCCACCTTTCCCCTTTTGTTTTCCAGCTGAGAGAACTGGGTTTTAGAGAGTTTAGGGGATACCCAGGGTGATGCTGTGAGTAAATGATTAAGGTTGGATTTGGTCTAAGGTTTTCTTGATTCCAAGTCCCCAACATGCTATCTTCTGCGGTGCCTCTTTAATTTTGGAGTATCTGATCGTTTGTAAATGAGCAGGTCCTAGCCGTAGAGTTGGAAGGGACCTCATTTAGGCCATTCCATTCATTTTGAAGAAATCAAGGCCCAGAGACTTGCCCCAGTACATTTAGGAGAGTAAATAGAAAACCTAGGACTTGAACTTAAATCTATTGACTCAAAAGTGAATGCTCTTTCCCCTGGGACCAGAGCGTCTCATTGATTTGGGGAAAACTGATCTTGGGTATTTCTGAGTGACTCTGCAGGGCAGGTGATGCTGGGCATCTCCATGGAGCCTTTGCCAGCCCCAGGCCTTACCCCTTACCCATGAGCTAAAACCAGGGCCAGAAGAGGTCTTCTCCTTGTCCCCCTCCCCCATGCTTCATCCCCTGCCCCCACCGTCAGTAAGGCTGCAATGAATATTTCTGATCTCTGAAGGTCACAGACAATTCTAGGGGCAAAAGGCCTGCCGGTAGCTTTGAATCCAGGAGGTTTTCAGAAAAGAGAAAGAAGAGCAGGATGAGGGTTTAGTGGGGCTTGGCTCTCTTGCTCCCCTGCCTTCCCCCATGCTCCCTCACTCCCTGAAGGAGGAGGAGGGAACCGCCTGCCTGCTTGCCCTGCCTGACTGCCAGGGGAGAGGGAGCAGAGTAGAGGCTTCATGTTTTATTCATGGTGCTTGCCATCCTTCCTGTTTTCATGCTGATAACCTGCTGGGGGAGGGAGAGAACTCAGGTGGCAAAGCCTAGAGCCTTTTCCCCCACACCCCCAGGCATCAGAGCAGCCCTGGGTGGGAGGCCAGGGCTGGCCCCAAGTCACCCAGGTTTGAATCTGACTGCAGACACTCTCTTCTTACTCCCCATGCATCAGTTCTCTCGCTCTTCCAGGGCCCAATGTGGACCCTTATCTGTCTCTGGGTCTCCTTGATATAATCAAGGTGTCAGAGCTGAGAGGGCCATTAGAACATAGAATGTTAGAGCTGGAAGGGGCCTTAGAAAATAGAATATCAAATTGGGAGAGTCTTTAGAACACTGAATGTCAGACCTGAGTGAGTTCTTAGAGCATAGAATGTTAGAAATGAGAAGGACCTCAGAACATAGAATGTCAGAGATGAGGGAGCCCTTAGAGCATAGAATGTTAGAAATGAGAAGGACCTCAGAACATAGAATGTCAGAGATGAGGGAGCCCTTAGAGCATAGAATGTTAGAAATGAGAAGGACCTCAGAACATAGAATGTCAGAGATGAGGGAGCCCTTAGAGCATAGAATGTTAGAAATGAGAAGGACCTCAGAACATAGAAGGTCAGAGATGAGAGAGCCCTTAGAGCATAGAATGTTAGAAATGAGAAGGACCTCAGAACATAGAAGGTCAGAGCTGGAAGGAGCCTTAGAACAAAGAATGTTAGAAATGAGAAGGACCTCAGAACATAGAATGTCAGAGATGAGGGAGCCCTTAGAGCATAGAATGTTAGAAATGAGAAGGACCTCAGAACATAGAATGTCAGAGATGAGGGAGCCCTTAGAGCATAGAATGTTAGAAATGAGAAGGACCTCAGAACATAGAAGGTCAGAGATGAGAGAGCCCTTAGAGCATAGAATGTTAGAAATGAGAAGGACCTCAGAACATAGAAGGTCAGAGCTGGAAGGAGCCTTAGAACAAAGAATGTTAGAAATGAGAAGGACCTCAGAACATAGAAGGTCAGAGATGAGGGAGCCCTTAGAGCATAGAATGTTAGAAATGAGAAGGACCTCAGAACATAGAAGGTCAGAGCTGGAAGGAGCCTTAGAACAAAGAATGTTAGAAATGAGAAGGACCTCAGAACATAGAATGTCAGAGCTGGAGGGAACTTTAGAACAAAGAATATGAGAGCTTGGAGCAGTCTCAGAAAACAGAATGTCAGAGCTGGAAGGGACCTTAGAACAATGACTATTAGAGCTGGGAGCAATTTTAGAACATAGAATGTCAGAGATGAAGGAGTCCTTAGAACAAAGAATGTTAGAAATGAGAAGGACTTTAGAACATAGAACTAGAAGGCACCTTACAATAAACATTAGATCTGAAAGGGGACTTTTGAGAACAAAGTGTCAGTTTGTAGGAACCTGAGAAATGTATATTAGAACAGACATGGTCCTTGAAACATCCAGTATTACAGCTGGAAAGGACTTTGATAGTCTGATCCTCTGCCTTATCCCTTCTGCATTTTATAGATGGAAATAATTTTGAAGCTGAGGGATTTTCCTGATTCCCACTGAACCAGGAAGGAGTTTGATATGGCTAGTTTTGCAGGGCCACAGCCAGAGGAGTTGTGATAGGCCACTCAGAATAGTTAGCGGGTGATCTGTAAATGGTATTTATTTGCCCAGCTCCCCACCCTTTCCTGGGGCCTCAGTGCTGGGCTTCATAAATGAGATCTCTCCCATTAAATTTCCTGTGTAGTAATTCTTTACCTGTGGCTATTATTTTCTGGTCCTTTGACTTTTGTTTAATGTAGATTACTGTCTGGTCTTGAGAGGTTCTGGATGCCTGAACACATTACACAATTCCAGAGCTTTAGAAGTCCTGCCCTGTAGAGGAGAGACAGTGTCAAAAACTGTCTAGGCCTCCCCTTCTGCAAGGCCACCTCTTCTTCTGCCTTCAATTTTCCAAAGGCAGACCTAGGCATAGATAGAATGGTCAGCTATCTATTACACCCCCCCCCCCCAGCCGGCTCCCACATCTCCCCTCATTCCTGCCTTGTGCGGTCTTCCTCACTCCCATATCTCTACTCACTATTTTTAGAGGATGTGACCAGGGTGGTGAAGAGACTAAAGACCCTACTATACATAAATGTTGGAAGAAATAGGGATTTTTAACCTGGGGAGTGGGGAGAACAATTAGGGGTGATATGACAGCTGTGCGTATCTGAAGGGTTATCATACAGAGAGGAAGGATTAGGCTACACTACATCACAGAATTTGAAAGTAAGAAGAGACTTTAGTGACCATCTAGTCTCTTCTTGTTCAGTCATTTCAGTTGTGTCTGATTCTTTGTGACTCCATTTGAGATTTTCTTGGCAAAGATATCGGAGCGGTTTGCCATTTCCTTCTCTAGTTCATTGGACAGATGAGGAAACCGAGGCAAATAGAATTAAATGACTTGCCAGGGTCACACAGCTAGTGTCTGAGGCCAGATCTGAACTCAGGAAGATGAGTCTTCCTGACTCCAAGCCCAGCATTCTCTATCCCCTGAGACACTCAGCTATTTATCTGGTTAGACTTACACATGAAAGGAATCTCCACCATAACATACCTGATAGATAAGTGGCCATCCGGCCTCTGAAGACCTCTAAAGAGGATGAAGTCACCATCTTCTCCACTTTTGGAGGGAGCTCTTCTCCTGAGCAAGTTTTTTTCTGACATCACATCTAAATTTGCCATTGTTCCCAGTCCTGCCTCCTGGGGCTAAATAGAACAATCCAAATCCTTCCTCCATATGACAGCCCTTCAAATAAGAAGACAGACATTATGCCCTTTCTGACTTCTCTTCCTTAGGCTTACCCACGGTCTCTTCAACTGATCCTCATGACGCGGGAGCTACTCTGCTTCACCAGAGTAAAACTAGGAACATTTCAATGGTGTGGTGGGCTGTTGCACTGATGTAGAGTTTGATTTAAAATAAAGAAAAACTTTCTAATAATGAATTAGAACTGCCCAAAAGGAGAACAGGGATCCTCCTCCGCCTTCTTTTTAACCCCTTACCTTCTATCTTAGAATCAATACTGTGTATTGGTTCTAAGGGAGAAGAGCAGTAATGGTTAGGCAATGGGGGTTAATTAATTTGCCCAGGGTCACATAACTGGGAAGTTATCTGGCCTGAGGCCAGATTTGAACCCAGGATCTTCTGTCTCTGGGCCAAGCTCTCAATCCACTTAACCACCCAGCTGCCCCATCACCAATTTTCTCGACTCTTATCTTGCCACTGGTCTTGGATGATCAAGGAAGACAGAGTGAAGGTGACGAGTTAGTCAATCCAATTTCTACTCATCACACCCCATGATGTCATTGGTCCTCTTTGAAAATGAAGGACAAACAAGAAGAGGATCAAAGAATAACTTTCTAATAATGAATCAGAACTGCCCAAAGTAGAATGGGGAGTTAGTACATTTCCCAGCCCTGAAATTTGTCAAACAAGTTTGGTGACCTCTTGGTGAGAATGTTGTAGTGAGGATTCTTGTTCTGGGCTGGGTGGGATTAGATGTCTTTCTGCTGAGGTTCCTTCCAACCCTGAGGCTCTGTTCATCTTTAATTTTCTGGGACAAAAGGGGAAGGTAAAAGCAGAAGCTGGTCCTTGGACAGTTAAGCAAGTGGACTGGATGGGAAGGAACCCCAATAGTTAAGGGAGCAGGGGCCTCTATGAAGTACGTGATCAGAGAGGTGGAACCTCATATGAACTTGCCTGTGCAACCTGCCGCACCTGCTGTGCACAGACAAGGTCTTCACTGACCTCTTGACCTACAGCCAGGATTAGTGGGTCTTTTGAACTGACTAGATGCAGATAACATAGCCAGAACTGGGTCAAAGTGGAACCCCTGAGAGATCCCCAGACAGAAGGGGGACATCCTAGGAACCAGGGAAACAGTATTAATGATTAGCTCTTTGTTTATATACATCCAGTTAAAAACAGCACCCTTTATAGAGTCTGGCACATAATAGATGCTTATTAATTATTTCCTTGTTTGCTGAATGAATGAATGAATGAAGAAGGAATCTGACTTTGTTTAGTAGTTTTCAAGGAATGAGCTTTGGAGGTGGTGTTGATTTGAGTAATTTTCAGGAAGTGACCATCAGGTAAAAAAAGATTTAAGTTAAAATGGGGGTGGGGGTGGAAATCAAGGATTAGAGAGAGGAAGTATCTTGGTATGCAAACACCCAGGGATATAAATGAGGGACCTGGATCTTTCCTCTGCCACTGACTTACTATGTGAGCAGGGACTGTTCAATTCTTGAGGGCAGCCTCAGTTTTCCCCCTGTATTTGAGGAGGGCATGGACTAAGCTTTTTCTATGGTCCTCTCTGTCTCTAAGGCTATGATTTCTCAGGGGCAAGATGGAGTGCTATTTTTCATTTTTTGTTTTGTTTTGTTACTTTGTCTTTTGGCTAAACAAAAGAGATTTGCAGCTTCATGCACACTCCTCATTTCTGTTCCTTTATGCATATGGAGATGCCCATTTTTTGGGCATTTGTTAAGTTTGGAATAAAAAGATTAATAAAAAAACAATCTTTTGCACAACTCACAGAAAGAGGAAGAGAGGAAGAACAAAAAGAGAGGGCTGGCAGAGAGAGATAAACAGAGATACTCAGAGACAGAGACAGATAAAGAGACAGAAGAGAGAAAAATAGAGAGAAAAAGGAGGGAAGAGGGAAAAAAGTAGAAGAGGGAGAAATAGAGATGAAAGGCTGTATAAGAAAGTTTTCTCTCTATTTGATTTGCTGATAATTATTTGCTTATCCTGCTCAAATAAATATTTGGGAAGGTAGTCTGAGAGCTAGTAGGTCACAGAGGTAAGTAAATATATTTAGAACAAGAAGTTTGAATTCTTTTTTTAGGGTCCCTTTAGGGGAAAACCCTAGAGTACCCACTGGTGAATTTCAGTATTGTGTTGGGATACTCACTATGGGTGCATCTTGAAGATCCAAAGGATCTTTGGATCCTGTAGTCATCTCAAAGCTGGAAGCCAGTTTTTGGCCTTTGACACTATTAATCTTGTCTCCATGGTGAGGTATGAATGAGTGCCTCTGTTCTGAGTCCTTGGCCTATTGATACCATACTGAGGATGGTTGATCCAGTCATGGTTGCTATATAGCTGAGTCCCACCCTTCATCCACTTGACCTTTAAAAGGAAATAATACACAGATCTGAGAGATTGAAAGAACCGAGAGACACAGAATTGAGAAGGGGAGACTTAAAGAGAAAGACTCCAATTCCCTTGAAGGGATTTTGCAATCTCATGGCCCCATTTTCTGCCTCCAGGGAAAGGTGTCCTAACTCCCCAGAAAAGGAGGAGCCATAAGAATATGGATATGTCAGTGTTTATTCCATTGAAGGCAATGTAGAAGGAAAAGGCATTCTTGGATGAGCAGAAGAAATTGTGGGACTAAGTCTTCTGGAGAAAAGAAGAGGACTTCCTGGAGCAAAGGAAGAGTTCTGGAGTGAAACTGGATCTGGCACTAAGGAACAGCAAGAGACAGAGTCAAAAATATGGAAGAACAAACTCAGACTTCACCCTTCAGTAGTGCTGTGAGTTATAAGGACCTTGCAGATCCTGGGGAAAGCAAGCATGCTCTCTAGTGATCTTAATTTCTTTCTTTGAACAGGAAAACGATATTGGGATGCACTGTAAGTCTGGACTGTTTAGATCTTTGAGAGAGGTAGGTCTGGGGTGGGTGGTGGGCTTGATTTTCTAGCAATAGAGATGCTTTCTTCTTTGATGGAGGTTGTGGGGGCAATAACTTAAAGATAGAAATGTAGACAATAGATAGATAAGGTACTTAACCTTTATTAACTCTAATTTTAATAATTTAATAACACTTACTATGTGCCAGGTACTAAGTTCTGGAAATACAACTAAAAGCTAAAAGACAGTATCAGCCATCAAGGAAAGGTCTGGGATTGAAGAGAACAAAATTATTGCTGGTTCTTTAAATGAGTATTTGGGGGAAAACTCACCAATAGGAAGAAGAAGAATGGAAGAAAGTGGTGTGTGGAGGCACAGGCTGGTCTTCTGGGACTGAACCTGAAGGTAAAACTATAAGTCTCTATAGGTCCCTGGAGGTGGTGGGGCTCCTGGAATGAGGAGAGTTGTTTTGACTGTTTATGGATCTCATTACAAATCTTTGCATTTTCTCTCGTGTGAAATAAAGCCTGTTCTGTATCTCATATATTGTTAGCCCGAATGCTTGAACGTGAGCTGAGGCCCCTTACATCTTTCCTGAAGAGGTCTGGACATAAACCAAATTCTGCTATTTGAAAGAGAGAGCCTGAATGGAGACAAAATGAGCCAATTTTTGAGACATCATCCCTAAGATTGAGCCCATGCAATGTAAGTCCAGAATTTTGGTTCTGGACTGTGAGTTGCATCTGTGATTTTCTGACTCATCAATAATGTTATTTCAATAGGACACTCACTATCTAAGTGGCACAGAGCAGCACTGTAGTCTTCAGGGTATGCCAGGGACACTGACACAAAGGTATGCTGCTGTAGAGATCTCTTACTGTGAGGAGAAGTCAGGGATTTTTAGAGGGCATTGTACCCTTGAGATCTCTCGACTTCTGTCAGAAGGTAGAAGAAAAGAAAGGCAAATGGACAGAATATACAGAATAGATTAAATAAGGAGGGGAGGGTGAGATTCACTGAACAAAGGGAAGAGGGAAGACCCAAAGGTGAGGACTGAGAACACCAGCTGAGCTCTTGAGGGAAGAGGAAAAAAAGCCTGAGGTCCAAACAACAAATAGTCTTCCTTCAGAGAATGGAAGGAAAGCTAAAGACCACACCTTGACCTTAACTCTGGTGATAGGGGAACAAGACTGCACTGAGAGAGATATGTGGTAAATTAGGAAGGTCCATTGTCTTCTTCTGTCCTGTCCAGAGGACTCTGGAGTACTTTGTACAGTCATGAGATCACATTTCAGGAGGCCAGGTCAATAAGCTAGAACATGTCCAGAGGAAGCCAAACAGGATGGGGAGGACTGGAAAGCATGCCATTGGAAGATGGCTGAGTTCAATATGGGGCCAGGGGCATGGCTATTTGGGGCTGAAGTTAGGGCTTGATTTGAGGCAGAGTCAGGGCTCAATCTGGAGCTAGGGTTAGAGTTAAGTCCAAGATTGGAATTAAAGCTCAGGCTAAGGTCAGAATTTAGGTGGGGACCAAGATTACATCTCATTCTAGGGTTAAAGTTACTATTCAGCCTAGGACTAGGATCAAGTTTTAATCTGGTTCCATCTATAGTTTAGCTATACTGGGCTTCCCTGTCCCAAATATCCCAACTCAAGATACATCTGAAAATCATGATGGCCAGAGGAGGGAATTACTGTCTTTCAAAATGAAGGACAATTTATAATCTTAGAGTTATCTGTGGCACTGAGAGATTAAATGACTCTCCCAGAGTCACACAGTCAGTATTGAGTTAGAGGCAAGACTTTAACCCATGTCTACCTTGTTTCAAGACAGGCTTTCTTTCCACTACTAACCAGCACATGGTTAGTATATGTAATATTCCTCACCCACAGACTTTGCAGTGAAGGGGGATATATGTATGTGATGCATTTTCTCAACTCTTCTCTAGAGTTAGGCTTTTTCACTATAGTTATGAAGCATTCAGTTTTGTTTTATCACAGAGTTTATATTTTCATCAGAGATTATCCTAGCCTCTTTTCTGGACTTAAATTCAGAATCACATTATAGGGAAAGGACTTAGAAATCAGGAAGGAAACTTCGAGATCAGACAGTTCAATCCCCTCTTTCTACAGGCAAGAAAACAGAAGGAAGGGAAGTAATATAGTCACTAGTTACCCAGGGAGTAACTAGTGACAGAACTGGGATTTGAAATTGGGTCCTCTGGCTTCAAATTCAGTACACAAAGAGCAATCCTTTCCTGGGGTTTGAAGGGATTAAGGGATGCTGAAAACTAGTACCATTTTCATCATAATTGTGGAGTCCTGGTCTTGATGAAAAACTTCCTTCCCATCCCCAAACTGAGGCCTCAGAGGGAAGTTTATTTTTACTTTAAAAACATATCCAGGTCACCTGTATCAAAAACCACTTGTGCAAACTACATCTCTGTTCAGGTCATGTCCCTCAATATTATTGTTCGGTCATATCCAACTCTTTGTGACCCCATTGGAGATTTTCTTGGCAGAGACACTGGAGTGGTTTGTCATTTCCCTTTCTAGCTCATTTGACAGACAAGGAAACTGAGGCAAATAGGGGTTAAGTGATTTGCCCAGTAAGTGTCTGAGGCTGGCTTTGAACTTAAACCTTCTTGACTTTATCCATGGTACCACCTAGCTGTCCCATATGCCTCTGAATGTTACAAATCTATAATATCACCTACCTATGCAAACTATATCTCTTTTCAGGTCATGTCCCTGAATGTTACATAGCCATAATATTACATACGTGTGCAAAAGATTGTTACTTCCTGCCTTCTGACTTTGAGCAAGTCATTTCTCTTCTTTGGAGATCAGTTTCTTCTCCTGTAAAATGAAGGAAAGCGGGCTAGATAATCTTCAGTTATCCTTTAGTTCTAAATCCTAGGATAATATTCCTGTCCACACTGTGTGTATATCACCCACATATTGCCATGCCATGTCCATGGCATACATGCATATCACATGATCTGCATACATGGTCCCCAACCCACCTGCAGCCCATACCTGTACATGACATGCACGTGCATATCTCCATTTGCGCTACAGCTCACTGTGTACCAATGCTCAGGTTACATGTGTGCATATGCTTCAGACTCGGGTATATTGTGCACACACATAATATGTAGCTGGCTCCTGATTAGTGCAAACCATGAATCCCAGGAAGGGGTTGTATTATTTGAATTCACATAATTGGAAGTTATCAATTTGAAATCATCGAATATGAGAATTGATTCCAGTTCAATGGAAATATGGAGTGTGAATTCAAATGATGCAACCACTTCATGGGATTCATTACTCTCATTAATCAAGTCCTGGCTGTACTAGCTGTTACAACATGCAATTGTAATAACAGATGTCAAATTTAGGTTACGAATGGACACACATGTGCATATTACATGCCATGGTGCATATTAAATAACTCTACATGTTACATTGCTGTATAACAAAGAGTAAACTGTGAGGGGAGTTCTTTTTCCCTCCATAGTGCCTAGGACAGTGCTTGGCACACAGGGTGTCAATAAAAACTTATTCATGGCTTCTCTGCTGGTGTCTCTTCCTTCTCTCTCTTTAATAAAATGTATTTAGTCCCTATCGCAGGCCTCAGAGGTTTTCTCCTGATAGGATGGTGGTAGTGGGAGGGGGATTTTGAAGACCAATTACCCTGGCTCCAGAGCAAGGCTGAATCTTGATGCTTCATCCTTTCCCTCATCACCTTCCTCCTCAACAACAGTCCTTTTCCTTTTAAAAACCCTTACCTTCTGTCTCAGAATCTCTACTGTATATTGGTTCCGAGGCAGAAGAGGGTTAAGGGCTGGGCAATGGGGGTTGAGTGACTTGCCCAGGGTCACACAGATAGGAAGTGTCTGAGTCCAGATTTGAATTCAGGACTCCTCATCTCTAGGCCTGGCTCTCAATCCACTGAGCCATCCAGATGCCCCCAACAATCTTTTTTCTCATCTTTTTCCCACTTCCCATCCCCCAAACCACAATGATGGGCACCACTGGCCATGGTGCTGAAAAGATAATTTTTTTTTTTTACATTTTGGTCCAGGACAGAGAGCCCCTGAATGCTGCCCTTCTCCTGAGACTAGGCTAATGACCCAAGAACTCTGGAGAAGGGAAGAAAGGAAGAAAAAAAGCTTCCCCACTGGCCAAGGTAGAGCTCTAAGCCTCTTCAGAGAGCAATTTCTAATGACTTTGGTCTGCAAAGTAGCGCTAGCTTCCAACACATCCAGGTTCTTGGCATTATCTGGGAGCCAAGGAAATAACAAGGCTATACAGAAATGTTTGATAAAGTGCAGAGTGGGGGCAACTAGGTGGTTCAGCAGATTGAGAGCCAGACTTAGAGATGGGAGGTCCTGGGTTCAAATATGACCTTAGAAACTTCCTAGTTGTATGACCCTGGGCAAGTCACTTAACCTCCATTGCCTAACCCTTACTACTCTTCTGCCTTGGAATAAATACAGAATATTGATTCTAAAATGGAAGGTGAGGGTTTAAAAAATAAGTTGGGAACATAACTATTTGCTGCCACTTGTTTTAAGGTGGTGGCCGGAGTTGAACGTTTAAGATTAAATCCCTGGGTTGTTGAATGCTTTCCTTCGCCTTTCCTTCCCTACTCATGGCTATTACTGAATAAAATTTAGTGGTTGGGAGCCTAGCAATCAGCTAATTAACATTAAATTAACTGTGAAATGCAACATAACTCCATTCCTTGGGAAAGGGACTCAAAACTCAAGTTGGACTTTAGTAGGGAAAACATTCCTAAGCTTCATTCAGCTACCTGTGGATGACAGCTTCTATGGGTTTTTCTGATTGGTGTTTTTCAAAAGTAACATTTTGGGGCATCTCCCATCCTTTCCTTCTCTCTACATCTACCTTCTTACTCCAAGAGAGGAGACTGGGAAATGAAAAGGCAGCCCAAGATTTAATATTAAACAAGAAAAGGATGTTCAGTCAACAAGTCAGTAAACAAGCATTTAAAAGCAAAAGGCTTGGAGTACCAGGCACTACTATGTGCTGAGAATGCCAAGAAAGGCAAAAGATAGTTCCTGCCCTCAAGTTGCTTACAGTCTATTAGGGACGCAATATGCTATATGGCTGATAATATCAGGGGAGTCGTTTTATGTGTGTGCCCTGGGGAGGAGGAACTTTTTTGGGGTGCCATGTGTTGGGAAACTTCTGTGGGGGTGCTCTGGGATAGGGAAGTCTCTGAATGTGTGTCTCTTGGGGTCATTTCATCATAGATCCAATAAAGAAACAGACTTTGGCCTTGTTCCAGAACCAGCTCTGTTCTCAATCTTGGAGTAGCAGGAACCCAAAAGGGGACATACCAATAGCTGTGTACTCACAGCTCCAGAGGATGGTGGCTCCAGATGTTATAGTGGGGAGGGCATGAGCTAGGAAGCTGGGCCCTCACATGAAGGCCCCTATGTGAATTAGAGACATAATGAATCTGACATGCATGGGAATGAATAACCCAGGGAAGGCATGCGGCTTTGTGAAAGTAAAGCCAGCGGTCAGAACTCTTCCCACCAGGGAGGTTAAAATCTTGTCCTATGGATCTGATGAGAATAATAGACTTCAAAAGTGGGGCCAAGGAGTCATCAATTCATTGTGGGATCTTTCCTCTTGGGGCTTTAGTTTCCTCTTCTGTAAAAGGAGGGGTTAATGGGGGCAACTAGGTGGTTCTGTATTGAAATCCAGGCCTAGAGATAAGGAGTCCTGGGTTCAAATGTGACCTCAGCCACTTCCTAGATGTGTGACCCTGGGCAAGTCACTTAACCCCCATTGCCTAGCCCTTACCGCTCTTCTGCCTTGGAGCCAATACAAAGTATTGATTCTAAGATGGAAGGTAAGGGTTTTTTTTTTAAAGGAGGGGTTAAATTAGGTGATCCCTGAGATTATTTTTCACTATAATGTTCTATGATCTAAGGTCCCTCCCAGCCCTGAAATTTTATTTATTTTTGTATTCTTTGGTTCCCTGAAGCTCTAACTTTCTATGTGTTAAGATTTTTTGCTGCACTGGCCTTTTATGTTCTAGGTGCCCTTCTCAATGGTGACATTCCATATTCCGAGGTCACCTCCAGCTCTGACATTTCATGTTCTAGAGTCACTTTTAGTGCTGATATTCTATATTTCAAGATCCCTGCCAATTCTATTCTGAGGTACCTTCCAGTTCTGAAATTCTAAGAATTCCCTAATTGTCCACACCCAAACCTTTTATTCTATGTCCCCTCAGAAATTTAAAATTGTTTATATTTGTAATTGCATGTATTGATATGTCATTCTACACAGGTAATCACATTGGTTTTTTTTTTTTACAAATATATTAGACTGGATGCCTGCAAATGTCAGGGACTCTATCTTCCTCTTAGACCAATGGACTTTGTCCCTCTTGTTCAAAGCCCTGACCCACAACTTCCCTGAAGAATGGGAATAAAGAGAATATCCTGTATTCTACAGGAGAACAATGACTAAGACAGGTCTAGTGCCTTATGTGTAGACTCCCAGATTGGAACTTTGTTCCTAACTCCTAATGCAGCTTAGTTTTGGTGACCTCTGGTTACTCAGATTTCTCTGCCATCAGGAGGACATCTAATTATTGAAGTTACAAGTAGCCTGGTGAGGAGTGCAGAAGAATCAATTATTCTTGGAGGAGCATGACCTGAAAGCTATTGTGGGAAGAGGCTGAGAAAGACAGTGTGGTGCAGTGGAAGAAACATTGGGCTAGGAGTAGGGACACCTGGGTACTAGTTCTGCTTCTGCTTTTCCCTAGTTGTGTCATCTTACACAAGCCTCTTCTCTCTTGGCTCCAGTTCCTTGTTTTGTAAAATGGGCAGGGAGCTGGATTAGAGAGTCCCTGAGATCTCTGTCAGCTCAAAAACATTCTAAGAGTTTAAAATCAGAAAGTACTGAGTGGGAACAGCCCATGATGGAGGGGAAGCAGCTATATTCAGCAGGTGCAGAGATCAAAGAGGCACTCCTTGGCTGGGTTCCAGACAGCCTGGGGGCCACTGCTATGACTGGATGCTTCAGATGCACGGGCAGCAACCTCCTTACAGGCAAAAAGCATGCACCTGCCCCTTCTTCCCTCCCTTTCCTGGGCCTCCCTATGTCTTTACTTGCACAGAAGAAGAAACAGATGTATCTGGCCTCAGGTACAAACATCTGGTTTGCAGGAGGACACATACTCCTTCAGGGATTCTCTTGAGACTAGTAGAAACCTAAGTAAAATACTACTGGCAGGAGGAAAGTCACACTAGGGACAGCCAGAGTGTTGTGTATGGATCTTCCCCTGGGCACAGATGTCATACTGAGGACAGACATGCCTCTGCTGACAGACTTCACTGGGGGATAGATGTCCCCCCTGCAGACAGATGTCAAACTGCATACAGAAGTCATCCTAAAGACAGATAACCTCTACCAGAGAGTTGTCACACTCTGGACAGATGTTCCCCTGTAGACAGATGTCATACCTTGTGGACATGCATTCCCTTGCAGATAGACGTCATACTACAGACAGATGTTTCCCTGTGGACAGATGTCACAATGTGGATGGACATCCTTCAGAAGATAGACATCACCAAGGGTAGATATTCCCTCTGCAGAAAGATGTCACACGACAAACAGAAGCTACCATGTGGACAGATGTTTCCCTGAAGATAGAAATCACACTGAAGAGAGTTTGCACCATTGATAGACCTCATTCTGTGGACAGATGCTGTTAGACATATGCTACTCTGCAAATGGACATCACTGTGAACAGATGTGGGATGGCAGATGGAAGACTGCAGTCATTCTGTGCTGTGGGATTGGGTTGGACTCAATGGCCTTGCTCTATACCCTGGTAGCTGGTCACTCTGACTTTATGAAGATTAAGGACTGAGATGCCCAAGAATAGACTCCTCTGTGTTATGAGTTTGCTCAGTCCCAACCTCAAAGGCTAAGAGGTCCATGAGCACTTATTCATCAATATACTATGTGAGTCAAGTGATTTCCTCATGGGCATATTGGGGACTCCACAAGGCACTCTGTCTTATACTTTCTTTCCCTGGCAAAATGGAAAGAGCCCTGGACCTGGGAATAGGAATCCTGCATTTGAGCTTGGGTTCTATTTATTAATTGTATGACCCTGGGCAGGCCACTTCCTCTGTCTCAGTTCTCTCATGTTTTAACTGGAGATATCAACATTTGCTGGGCAGCTAGGTAGTATGGTGGATAGAGTGCTGGACCTGGAATCAGGAAGACTCATCTTCTTGAGTTCAAATTTGGCCTCAGAAACTTACTAGCTATGTGACCCTGGGCTCTCTTAGCTCTATTTGCCTGTTTCTTCAACTAGAAAATGAATCGGAAAAGGAAATGGCAAACCACTCCAGCAACTTTGCCAAGAAAACCCCAAATAGGATTATAAAACATTGGAATGAACAAAATCAGTATTTGTAGAATCCACTTCAGAGATATGCTGAGAGGAAGATACTTTGCAAACTGCTAGAAATGAACTTCACCTACTTCAAGGATATGTGATTTTATTAAGGTAGGAGCTTAAGATATTGCCATGGCTCATGACCCCTTCATGCCATAGTCAATGGCCTTTGCTGCTGAGTCCCTTTGCATGTAGCCAGGCTGATCCTTAGCATAGGGCATATATTTCTTCAATTCTAGTTAACAGTGATAAGGTAGCCAGAAGAGTTATCTTCCTGTCAGATTTCATTAACAGAGATTTGGAATCCAGAATAAGGGGTGATGGTCTTGCTGCTCAGACCATGTTTGTACTATTGCTCTCTGTTCTGGCCATCACATTTTAAGAAGGCCCTTGAGAAACTGAAGTGTATCTTATGTATGAAGGTCCTTTCCAGCTAGCCCTAACAATCTATGTTCAAGGTTCTAAGATCTCATCTAATGATAAAATTTCATGTTTAGTACTATAAGATCTCTTTTAGTTAAGAATTCTATGTTCTAAGTTATCTGATGTTCTATGTATATTCTACGTTCTATGAGTCCTCCCTGTTTTTTAGCATTTTACAAATGTCTTAGGAAGCAGGGAGTAGAGGAAAGTCAAGACTTGAGTTTAAGGCATACTGAGATTGAGGCTAAATTTTCTATTTGACCACAGTCCAATTTCCTTTTAGCTCATAACCATGGTTCTCTCTGGCTTAGTTCTATCTAAGTAAGATGGTGACCATGCCATGAGTACTGATTGAAAGGCCTGGGGTTGTTAGCCTGGAGAAGAGATGTAATAGCTACCTATCTTCAGATATTTGATCAGACGTGGGATAGAGGTGTTCTGCTTTGCTCCAAGGAGCAGAACTAGAAATAGAAGGGGGAAAATTATGGGCAAACAGGTTTTGGTCTGATTTATGGAAAAACTTTTTAACAACAAGAGCTTTTCCAAAGTGAAATGAGATACCTTAAGAAGTGGTGAGTTTATTACATCAAAGGAGTTCTAGGAGATTAGGTGGCTGTTTTTTGGAGAATTTGTGGTGGTGGCTTCTTCCTCAGGTACTGCTTAGATTTGATGGCTTCTGAAGTTGCTTCTAACTCTAAAATTCAGTCCAGATTTTGTGGTACACTGGCCATATAATAAATCAATTGGTCAATTATTCAAGCAAGTGGTTTATTAAGTGCTTACTATGTGCTAGGCACTGGGAATCCAAAGAGAAAAATGAAACAATTCCTGCCCTCAAGAAACTTATAGTCTATCAAATGTAGTGATAAGGTGAGGCAGCACATGGATAGCTCAAGTGTTACATGAAATCCTAAAAGAATTAGAGAGCATTCTTCAGTAAATTGGGTCTATTCTGTATGGATGGTTTCTCTTTTGTTCTGGGTGCCATATTTTTGTAAGGATAAATTGGACAGTATCTAGAGGAGAAGAGTCAGATGTCAAAGAGCCTTGAGGTCATGACATGAAGATATGTCGAAGGAACTGGGGACATTCAACTTGGAGAAGAGAGAACTTCTGATGTACATAATAGCTATGCACATAGTAGGTGTTTAATAAATTTTGAATTGCACAGAATTTAATTGATCTATTTAGAAGGGCTATGGTATGGAAAAACTGTTGAATATACTCTGCTTGGTTCCAGAAGGAAGAAGTGGATGTCAAAGAGGCAAAGTTAGGATTGAAAACAGGGAAAATTTCCTAATGAGTAAGCTTGTCCCAAAGTGAAATGGTCTACTCAGGGGGTAGTGAGTCTCTCTTACTGGAGGCCTTCAAGAAGAGGCTGGATGAGTTCTTGTCAGGTTTTTGGCAGGGGAATCCTTGGGCAGATGTGGGTTAAAGTCAGTGGAATTTGGAGTCTCTTCTTACTCTAAAATTCTGTGATTTTTAAGGTCTCTAAGAAAACACAGACATGAATCCTATAGGATATAAAGGTGTGGAGAGGTTGGATGGACACATCCCAGATGAGCAGATGAGTAGCTGCTCAAGTTTGGAAATATATGTCACTATTCTGGGGACACAAAGAAAAAAATGACACAAGGAACCACTGCTCAGAGACAAAGGACCCCTCGAAGCTCATCAGCTTGAACTCCTCCCCCACTCATATCCACCCAATCCCTCTAGGATGAAGGAGACACTGATGAGTCATGTAAATTATTCATCCTGGCCAGAAACAAAAGTGGAGATGTCATTTTATTTCATTCATTAAGGCTACAGGAACCCAGCCCAGAGAGCCTCAGCTGACATCAGACCATATCTTCCAGAGCCCTTGTAGAGAACTACAGGTTTAAGTGATTCTCCCTAGGGCTTTTCTCCAGACTGCTCTCCTTTGGAAGTGCCTCAGGATGGCCTTAGGAGTGGAGAGTTCCTCCCCATTATTTTTGGCACTATTTGAAACTTGAACATTGATTGATAACCAGAATTCAGGAGACCATTCAGACCACTGTCAGTGTGACCTTAAACAGGTGCCTTCCCTTCTCTGGCCATTGCTTTTTTCCTTTGTAAAATGAGTTTGGATTGAGGATGCTCTAACAGTCTATGACTGGTTTGGGGCTTTTATGTGAGTGAATCCTAAGGAGTCCCTGGGATGACATCTCTGCTCCTTCATTGGCAGACTATTTGTATTTCTATATAAATATAGACACACAGATACATATATGAATGTGCCTATATACATGTAAATATATGTTTATATAAAACATAAAAATCTATAATATTAGAATTAACACTGGAGTGGAAGTCAGGAGACCCCAGGTTTGCTGCTAATTTTCTGTGTAACCTTTGGCAAGTCACTTCCCTTTTTCTGGATCTCAGATTTCTTGTCAGTAAAAGAAATGATTTTGATGAGATCATCTCTGAAGTACCATCTAGTTCTGACAATCTATGCTCATAGTATTCTTCTAGTTCTGACATTCTCTCTTCTAAGGTCCCCCCTATCTCAGACATTCTATGTTCTAAGGGCCTTTGTGTTTTGACAGGTCTATGTTCTGTGTTCTATGTGTCTCTCAGTTCTGATGTTCTGTGAGTGCCTTTGCTGACTCTCAGTGTGAGAGGTGACAGTTGGGGCATGCTATTTTTCATTACTAAATAAGTACAGTTATCCCCTAAATCAGATGTGACTTGCACCACAACATGGGTAATTAAATTAAATATTGATGTGTGGGGGCTGGAGGGAGAGGCTGAGTAACAGGATTGCCATTTCTAATGAACATCCTGCTGCAATGGTCCCACTAGGGCTGTAAGCTACCCCTCCAAATGGCAATACCAGTAGCTAGCATTGAATGAGCCTGATTCATAGACCCCTTCCTGTCCTACCAGACACCTTCTTCTCCTGTTGAGGAGGGAGGCTCCTTTTTCTATTGGATTGATGGCTTGGTAAGTTGCTGGAGGTGGCAATAGTGGCTTTTGCATAAGAAGTCAAGTGCAACTATGGGCAAATTCCCAGGAGGCCCTAGCATCCTCCTCACCCACTGCCCATGGTGATGCTGGTAGGAGAGGAATCCCTGTCTTGTCCCCAAATGCAGTGCTGACTAAAGCAGAACTCAGCACCTTGGAACTTAGAATGTTTGAGGTGGAAGTACCCTTAGAACAGAGATTGTGAGAGATGGAAGGTCTGTTAGACTATAAAATGTGAGTGCTAGGAAAGATTTTAAACCATAAAATGGTAGAGCTAGGAGAGACCTTAGATTACACAATATCAGAGTTGGGAGAGGCCTTAGATCAGAGAATATTATAGTAGGAAGGGGTGTTAGCATATAGAATGTTAGACTCAGGATGACTCTAAGAACATATAATGTCAGATGTCAAGAAACTTTTGATTACAAAATGTTAGATCCAGGAAGAGCCTTAGAACATAGACTGCTCGATGTAGAAGGGTTCTTAGATTATATATACTGTTTAATGGCCAATGCAGAAATTTATTTTGCATTATTACAGATTTGTAATTTTTTCTTTTAATTTTCTCAATGGATGAAATAGAGGGTGGAGGAAGACAGAGAATTTGGACCCCTCAAAAAAAAAAGAATAAAAAAGGCTCCGTACTTTTAAAAAAATATAATTTTAAAAAAGAATATAGACTTCAAACCCAAAGGGATTTTATAGGCCATAAAATGTTACAGATTGAAGGGTCTTTAAAACAGAGAAAGTGTTTTGTAAAAACTTGAAGCAATATATAAATATTAGCTATTATTATTATCATGTAATGCCATACTAGAGAATATTAGGGTGAGAAGAGATTTTGAAGATCATGTGATAATGTGCCTCATTTTACAGACAAGGAAACTGAGGTCTAGAGAGAGAAAGTGATTTACCCAAGGTCACAAAGAGAATTAGTGTAGTGGCTGGGTGGGGACTAAAGTAAAACATTTCTGATTCCCAGTATACAGGATCTCCCCCCACCCCTTTTTTAATACTAAGGCTACTCCAGTTCCAAGGCAAGGACACTGGGAAAAAGACCAGAGAAGCAGAGAGACTAGGAACCATCAGAAAGAAAGTGAGGGGGGAAAAAGAAAGAGGTGAAAAAGATAACAGACAAGAAAGGAGGGAGAGTATTCTGTTCATCATGGGGCAGGAGGTAGTCCCTATCTCCTTTACCTAGTAGCCTTCAGCCCTAGTAGCTGGGTTCCTACAGTTCTAGAAAACCACTGCCCTGAGTTCTCAGAACAGCTTTGGAGTGTTTCCTGGGTGCAGGCTTTGCCCAGGTCTCTGGAACCAACCTGGGCCACTCTCAGGAAAAGATTCCAGAGAGAAGGGGCAGCTTAGCTCAGTTCTCTTCTCCTGCTCCCTTTCCTCCTTTCCTTTTGGCAGCAGGTCCCAGCCCCTCTACTTTTTTCTCCCCCCTTTTGGGCCTTCCTTTACTGCCTTTACTGTCAGTCTCCTTTCCCGAACCCCCAACCCCTTCACTGAACTCGGGGATTTACATGGTGGTGGCTGCGGCACTGCTCTGCCGGGGGCTGGGATGTTGGGAATGACAGAGGCAGAGAGTGGGGCCACCTGGAGAGGAGAAGAAGAATTGTGATAAGGGAGGGATACTGGAGGGGAAAGAAGGGTGGACAGAGGTGGAGCGGGGGATGGTGTTGGAAAGGAAATGGAGGAGGGAAGGGCGGAGCTGGAATGGGAAGAAATAGGGAGAGAAGGATAAATGCATGGGTGAGGGAGGCGGGGAGCAGAGAGGAGAGGGGAAAGGGAAGGAGTGGACAGGAAAAAGAGGCTTGGAGGGCCGGAGGGAAGAGCTGAAACTGAAAGGGGGACAGGGACCTAGAGAGGGAGCTTACAGAAATGGAGCAAGGAGGGGAGTAGAAGGCAATGGCAGGGAGGGATCTGGTCCTGTACTCCAAGGAGCTCCGGAGGGGGTGGCTGAGTGAGGCTCTGAGGGGGCAGAGGTCCCAAGGGCTCCGTGCCTACAAAACCCCGCCCTCCTCCTGTCTGCTGAGGCTCTATCCCTCCCCTTCCAAACACTGCTCCATCTCCCGCTTATAGCCCACTCCCCTATCGGGAGGAGGAGTGGTGAGGCTTGCTGCTAGTGCTGCCCATCCTGAGGTGGGGGGTCTCGGAAGGAGACCCTCTCCTTACAAATGGCTGCATGATAATGCGCCCCCCTTAATGTATGGAGCCGCTCGGGCCGCCACAGACCCCTCTTCATCTGGAAATGCTTTTTAATTAATTCCATTCATTAATACTGCTTGTCATGGCTAAACTCCTGAGACTTCACAAAAACTTGGCTTCAGCAGTTGTCAACACATTTCGGCGAAACATATGTTTTTGAAATGCTTTCTGATAACACTGCGGTTTCTCATATGCAGAGTGCACTACTTAGGGTATTAAATGGAGAAGTAGATTCATGGCCCGCCCAGGGTGGAGGGACCTGAGGCATGGGGGCTGGGGCTGAGAAGGGGGTGGGCTCCCATCCATCCCGTCCCTTCCCCTCGCCTGGAGGACCCCGGCTCCAGTTTCTGACTGGCTGCTGGTGGAGTAGGATTCTGGCTGGTCCTAGGGCTTGGGTCACCACAGGGCCCCCAGTTTAGAAAGAGGAAGGCTCCTTCCTTTCTCTCCCTTCAGGGTTCCTAATAAACAGCATTTCAATCATAAGACCAGCACTCCTTTCCATGAACTTTCGGCATCCATCATCTCATTGGATCCCCCCAGTCATCACGTGAGGTAGTTATTACAGGTAATATTATAGGTCACACAGAGAAGGAACCTGGGGCTCAGATTGGCTCAGAGACTTGCCTATGAGGGGAGCTTCAGATGTGGGAATTGAACCCAGATCTTGGGTTCTTCAGGTCCAGCCATCTACAAGCTTTGTGATTTACATGCCTGGAGGAAGAGTGATCAAACTCTGTCCACTGGTTTGGAGCTCAGCTCCTTCATGTCTTGATGCCCTTTATAAGCTGCTCTGACCTAAATACTTAATCATCTGGTGGTTTTTGGCCAGGAACCACAGCTAACTTAGCCAGGCTGCTTTTCACTGAAGACTTCACACTTTGGCAGAACATCCCAGAGCTTTTACTCTCCTAGTCTTGCCTCCAGAGCCTAGGATCATCAGAAGATAATGTTAGTGAATAGAAAATAGTACTGCCACATTTCCATAGCTCTTTATCGATAAGAAATGCTCTATTTAGCTTTTCACATTTCACATTTCAAGTGGTTTCTCTGATGTTTTTTTTCAAGAAGGCACTGCAAATACCATCCTCATTTTGAAAAATGAAAAAAACTCAGAAAAAGCTCAGAAAGGTAAAGTGACTTGTTTGAGGTTGCCCAGCTAGTAAGTGGTGGTGGAGGAACTCAAACTCAGCTCTTCCACTCCAAATTCAGTGCTCTTTCTTGGACAGCATAAATAAAGCCTGTGCTCATTTCCCCTGAACAACAGCTGTCTGGCCTGCTTTAATCTACAGATGGGTCTTTATCCCTTGGGGAGGTCAGAAACAAATGAAATTAAAAGCTCCTTCCTCCAAGAGGTTTGCTGCTTCTTTCCTTCTTAGTTTAGTTAAATTCAACACTTTTTAAAAGGGCTTTGTCCAAGGTACTGTCCTTGGTGCTGGGGATAGAAGATTAAAAAAAAAATTTAATCCCTGCTCTCAAAGAGTTAATATTCTAGTGGGAGGTAGTGGAAAGTATATGCACATAGGTAATTATCAATCCTATAAGAGAGGCTATCTGATGGAAGCAAAAGAAAAACAGACATACTGTACTAGGAAAATATGAGAGGAGATCATTATTTTCAGCTAAAGGAGGAGGAGGTCCCTGAGCTGAGTCTCCGAAGGAAGAGAAGAATTTTGAAAGATGGAGAAAAGGAAGGAGTTTGGGTTTGGGGGATAGTCTGTGCAAAGGCAAGGAGGTAGGAGATAGTAACATGAAATGAGTGACCAAGGAGTACTGCTGGAATGTCATTCATAGAAACAAAGTTGGCTAAAGAAATTTGAAGAGCTTACTTTCAGCTGGGAGGAATGGAGAAGTTCATGGAAGAATTAGTTCCTGAACTGGGCCTTTGCAGCAAGGCAAGGGCTGAAACATGCAGAATGGGTAGGGGTAGGGGAAAGGAAGGATTCTGAGTATGGGGGTATGGAGAGTGCATGAAAGTAGCATATGCCACGTTGAATTCATAGAATAGGTAATGGTTCAGTTTGGTTGGCACAGTGTGGGAAAATAGCTTGAAATCATATTGGGGATGGCCTTAAAGGTCAGGCCAAAGAGTTTACCTCTTAACCTAGAGGCAGTTGGAGGCCACCAAAAGTCTCTGGGTAAGGGAATGATATGGTTCTGTTGTATCTCTGAAGGATTATCTTGGCAGTCATTATGGAAGATAGATTGGCAAGGAGAATGGTTAGAGGTAGGGTGGTAAATGTTTAACAACCAGGCTTGGAGGGGTTACACCCAAATACTTTCACATTTAATCTTCAAGATGAACATTTTCTTAGGTCTAGACAATCAACAAAACAATAAATCAAGTCCTGATTTGTAGGGATTATTTGGTTTTTAAATGGTCATTAACAAATTTAACAAGATGGTTAGATCTGGCTCCAGCACACTCTTAAGGCAGGGAGAAATTACAATGAGCCAGAAAGTTGATGGGCCAGGCTGCTGGCCTTGGTTATGGAGTGAATGGAATGGAGATGTGAAAGAGCCATCAACAGGACTTGGATATTGGGGATAAAGGATAGGAAGAGTCAGTTATGACTCTAAAATTAAGAACTTGGTGACTGGGAAGATGGTGGTGCCATTAACCAAAAGAGAAGTTGGGAGAAGGGATGATTCACATATGAGTCAAATTTTGATTCACATTTACCAAATATTGGCAAATATTCTCCTCAGTCCACCAGAGACATGTGTTTAGATTTTTTAAAAGCTTTATTAGGGAATGAAGGGAAAAGGTAGAGTAAGACAAATAAATATGGAGGAACAGAGAACTGTTTGGTTTATTGCTTAACAATAAGTGCCTGGTACAAAGTAGATGCTTAATGAGTATAGATTGATTTACTCTGTAAACACAATGACCCTGGTCATTTCACTCTCTTGTTCAAAGAACAAAACAATCTTCAATGGCTCTCTGCTGCCTCCAAGTTAAAATATTTATTTCTTAGCCTGCCATTCAAGGTCCTCCACAATCTGGCTTCAACCTATCATTCCAGTTTGGCCTTATAGTCCAGACACCTTTTGTTTGCTATATTATATTGCACTTTCATGTGAGTTAGTTGTATCTCCAGTAGAAGGTAAGTTCCCTGAGAGCAGAGACTGTGTTACCTTTCATATATGTATCCCCAACACTGAAGTAACTGAAGGTTCTGAAATATAGCAAGTGCTTAATCAATGTTGAAATGAATTGAATCTGCCAATGGGAGCCTCACCATTAGTACCCCCTTCATGCATGCACACTTGTATGCCTCCCTGGCCAAAGTTTGGCTTCATATCCTCTCTACATGTAGATAGGGCTAGTTCTTTCCATAAGTGAAGTTCAGCAATATCACATCTCATCAGCCACTCAAGCTGGAATCTTTTGGGCCCTAGAGGCACCCTTCCTGTGATTCTCAGGTCAAGCTGGAGAACATTTTTGCCTTCAAAACTCTTCCTCTCTCTTCCTTCTTTTGGCCAAGCCAGACACAGCAGTCCTTTAGATCCTTGAAGGTAGTGATCATGTCCCTTTAAGTCTTTTAAAATCTTCAGTTTTGTCTTTTTAGGAGATCATTCCCCAATAAGAGAAGAAGTTGTGAGACTTGTGGCCAAGGTGGAGGTTGGGAGTGGGAGGGCAGAGATGCTGAAGACTGGGAAGGCACAATTAGTCTAAGAGTACCAGGAGGCAAGGCAAGTAGGCTGGCCTTGGTACCTGGGAGAGTTGAATTCATATTCAAGATCCAACACTTACCAGTTGTTTGGCCTTGGGCAAACCCCTTGCCATCCCATTCAAGACAATATTGTGCAATGGAAGAGCGGCTGGAGTCAAAGGTTTTGGGTTCAAATCCTAGCTATACCATTTGTTTCCTATATGACCTTGGGCAAATGACATATCTTTAGGCCTTGGTTTCCTCCTTTGCAAAAGGAAGGGGATGTATTTTGTGGCTAAAGTCCTTTCAAACTCTAAATCTGTGATCTTGGCCTCAGTTTCCTCATCTGGAAAAATAATTCTCATTTCTATAGAGCTCTAAGTTTGACAAAGCACTTCTTTCTCCCATGGGAGGTAGGTAATACGAGTATGTCTCTCCATTTGGTAACCTCTTTGTAAAACCTCAGACAGACAAAGTAATTTGCCCTGGGTCTAGCAAGTGTCACCATCAGGATTCAAATTCAGATCTCTTGTATGTCAATCTGTATAATGCTGCTTTTCCTTTTGGGGGAGTACTTTTTGTTTTTACCATACATTAATGTTTGTTTAATTTAATTTTTAGTAGAAATAAAATTTATTTTTGTTTTTGAAGATTTAATTTAGTTAAAAATTGAAACAAACATCCATTTCCTCTGTTTCCTACCTCTCAACCTCCTACTAGAAAAAAACCAAACCAAAACAATACCCTCCTAACAAATATGCATAGTCAAGCAAAGAAAATTCCCTCATTGACCATGTCCAAAAAATATATGTCTCATTCTGTCTAATGATCATTGTACTATTCTACAGATTTGTATTCTTCCTTCCCTGGGTTGTTGGGCACAAGGCACTTTGTAAACTTTAAAGGACTCACTCTAGAAATGGGAGCTATTATTATGCTTTCATTAAGGCAGGGCCATGCTTGCAGGCTCAGGAGCCTGGCCACAGCACTGCTTCCTAATTCTTGAGGCAAATCGGATAGGTCTTGGAGGAGACCAATCCACACTGGCTAGAGGTCCATTCGATGTCCCAGGTCTCTCTCCTCACTGGAAGATCAGGGAGAGAATCATGGGCCATTGATATTGACAGCCCACTGAAGAAGATCTATGGCCATCACTCATGGAATATGTTGTGTGAGAGAGGGGATTTTTTGCTTTCAACAAACCCTTGGTCTAAGCAAAATCAGGAACCTGAAAAGAAAGGGTCTTCAAAGATCTTCAATAAACACCTTCCCTCCTCCATCAGCCTTTCAAAAGACCTCCTTCTTGAGTGAGTGCCCCTCACAGTCACCTGGTCTTTGTTGGAACACTTACAATGACAGGAAGCTCATTACATTCCCAACCTATTTGGGCAGCTCTAATTACTGAGGCAGTTAGGTGGTATGGTAGATAGAGCTCTGGGCTTGGAGTTTGGAAGATGCGATTTTAATTCTCACCTTAGACAATAGATGTCTGACCCTGGGCAAGTCAACTAATTTCAGCCTTAGTTTCTTCATCTGTAAAATGGGGTTAATAATAATACTTACCTCACAGGTCATCGTGAAAATCATCTGAGATAATACTTAAAGTACTATATAAAAATTCTAGCTATTATTATCATTTGTAGTAAGTTCACTGTTGTAATAGAGGGTTAGTCTGATGGTAAAGAGAGAGGGGGAGAAAGAGTAGAGACCTCCCCTCTTAAAGCAGGGTTCAGGGGAGAGAGCTGCTGTTTAACTTGGCCAAGGGAAAGGAGAGGGGGAGTGAGTAGTTCCCCTGTTCAGCCTCCCCTCAGCTATGACTGCTCAACCCAGATTGCCTCTTGACTTCCCTCTACTACTAATGTCTTTCCTCAGAGAGAGAGAGAGAGTTACTCTCCCCATCAACTGGAACTGTTTCCCACTCATACTAGAGTCAGTTGGGGAAAGATGACAAACTTTATTTAAACTGATCAATTTGGGAATAACACAGGGAAATGACTGCAGAAGGGTTTTTGTGAGGAAAGAGGGAAGGGTGTCCTTATTCTAGCTACCCTTATCTCCCTCCTCAAGTTGGGAAACCCAGGCCTTGGCAGTCTTGGGCTCTGAGAGATTCAGGCTTGGATGGCCTTGGTCTTGGCCCCCCCTGGGCACTGTCAAGCCTCCAGGCACCAGGAACTGTGAGGTGATCTTGTCTGCTGCTTGGTGTGTTCTCAACTGGCCACTTCAGTTGGAAATGGGGGGGTGGGAATGTCCAATCACTAGGAGAAAGATGTAAGTCTTTCCTCAGGAGCAAAGTCTTGACCAGACCTTTCCTTAGGCTGTTTTAGGATTGAGAGAGAGCTAACTGCTTCTCTCTGACAGAAAACTCTTGCTCTCCCAAGATTGCAGAATATCTCCTGGAGCCCCTCCCCTGCTGTGGCTGAGGCTCCAGCAATTTCCCAGACTGTAACTCCAGTTCTTGGGCTTGAAACCTCTATCACAATGTGATATTGTAGCTAGAGCTCTGGGCTAAGAGTGCAGAGACTGAAGTTCTGGTCCCAGCTTTGACACCTTAGTCAACTGGCATTGACTTTCAACTGCTCTCTGAGCATCAGTTTCTTCATCTTTGATATGGGGAAACAGCACTGTTACTATAAGTCTCACAACTATAGTTGTAGGGAAAGTGATTTATAAATATTCAATCAAATATAAATGTTAGTTGTGATTGATATTATTATTAACACATTGAGCCCACTTATTTTTCTTTATGATTTTCAATCATAGACTATCAATCAGTATACTATAAAAAGTGACTTGCTGGGATTCAGGAGGTGTGTTCTGTGTTCAAATTCTTCCTTTGCTACTTCACTCAGTGGGTGACTTTGGGTAAGTCCCTTCCTCTGCCCAAGACTTCACTTTTTTTCTCTGTAAAATAAGGGGATTGGAGAAGAATGCAATGCAAACAAAAATGTCTGCATTCCATACAAGTAGCAAGTAGGTTCAAGTAGGTTTCTTTGGGATATGGGTCCAGATTGGAAAGGAAGAGGAGAAACATAGTCTGGGGTTTGTAAGGTGTTGGAAGAGAAGGTAGAATATATAGGGTACTATTTCTGTAAGGCTAGGCTAGAGTAGGGTAGGCAGGGAAAGAAGAACTCTTGGAGTAAAGATGTTGATGCCCTTTACATTTTTTACCTTGGGGCAAAGTCTCAGTTGCCCTGACCTGGTTTTAGCATTGGGACCTAATGATCTCTGGGTTAATTTCTATAGATATATGATTCTCCTTCTCTCTCTGGCTTTGGTGCCAGAAAGGTCCAAGGCCTCCTTCAGACACTAGGTGGCCTTGGGCAAACCACTTAATTTTTCTGGGCCTCAGTTTCCTGATCTGTAAAATGTGGGTCTTGTGGAAGGGAGAGGCTGTTCTAATGAAAGGAAAAGGAGAGAGCCTGGGGGAGCAGGTTTCCATCCATCCAGTGGAAACAGCATTCCTGAATGTGTGTCATGGAGTCGGGCGGGCCAGGGATGGGGGTGTGGGGAGGAGGCTGACAGCCTGTCCACAAGCCCCGCTTTCATCATGCTTAACAAGGCCCCCTCAGTATACCCGATCGGCTGTGCAAACACGCACATCTGGGCCGTGGGCTGGGGTTGGGGGGAAGCGGAACTCCCCCACAGCTGGCTGGATGTTTCTGACCTTTGGGACAAAGGGAGCTTTGGTCACTCTGGGGACCCACTGCTCCCTTCTGACGACTTCAGAGCCCCTGAAGTCCCCAGGGAGCCCCTCCTCAGACCCAAGGACCCTCTACTTCCTCTGGGCATTCCCTCCTGACCCACTCCCCAGGGGTGACTCTGGTCCCTACTTACTGGTTACTGAGGGACACAGACCCTTGAACTTCCCCTGGCTATCCGTTCTCCTGAGCCAGATGGAACTAAGGTTGTGAGCTAAAAGGCCATCAGACTGGGGCATTTAGAAATGTTAGCCATCATCAAAATATGTCCTTAGCTTCAATCCTGCTGTTTCTTAGGTTCTTGCTGTTCTGAGCTGTCTTTGAGGGGCTGGCCTGGGGCTTAGGGGGAAAGAATCACCCACTATAGAATAAAATAGAATATATAGAATAAGATAGAAAAATAAAGTGGGAAACAAGCCTTTTATTAAAAGCCTACTAGGTATCAGACCCTAGGCTAAGTGCTTTACAAATATCTCATTGTTCCTTACAACAACCCTGGTGTTATTATATTCATTTTACAGTTGAGGAAACTGAGGCAAACAGAGGTTAAGTGACTTGGCCAGAGTCAAAGAGCTAGTATCAAGTCAAATTTGAACTCAGGACATCTGGACTTCAGTACCAGTACTCTGTCCAACCTAGAAGCATCTAGTTGGTGAAATGGAAAGAAAGCAGGACTTGGAGTTAGGAAGAATTGAATTCAAATCTTTTCTCAGTCTTGTGAGCCTGGGAAACAGGCCAAACAGTTACTGTGCCTGTTTCCTTTTCTATAAAATGAGGATAATAATAACACCTATCTTCCAGGGTTGTTGTTAAGATCAAAGGAATTAACATGTATTAAAGCTCTTTGCAAATCTTAAAGCTTTATACTAATGCTAGCTATCATTTTTAGAATATTATTATTAGAAGAGATCTGAGCACATAGAACATGGAATGCCCATAGAATGGGAGCTTAAGTGGTTTTTGAATATCAAACACAGGATCTCAGAGCCATAAGGTACTTAAGTACATAAAATGGGAAGGAGTTAGAAGGATCTTGGAGGTCATCTAGTTCAACTTCTTTGTTTTACAGATGAGGAAACTGAGTCCAAAGAGAAGAAAGGAGTTTGTCCAATGCTAACGTTGGGCCTCTTCCTCTCCCCACTTCCCCCAAGCATTCTTTTTGAACCTCTTCATGGTTCTCATATGATTCTACCAATCATGTGCATTTGTGTCTTTGTCTCTCATATGAGACTGAGCTTTTTTTTTTGTCAATCAACAAGCATTATTTAGCATTTACCCACTGTGCCAAGCATTAGAAATACATCAGAAAGACAAAAATCCATTCCCTTCCTTCCAAAAACTCACCTAAGCTGTAAGTGATCCTGAAGATCATCTGATCAGAGGAGGAAACTGAAGAAGAGACTTTTCCACAGTTACCCATCAGGTTGAGGGCAGCCTTAGGATCTGAACCCAAGTTTCCCTGATTCCCAGTCATGCACCTATTTATCAAACTGGGCTGCTTTTCCTCAGATGCTCTATTTTCTGACCTCAAGTGAGCCATGGGAGCATTGGACTCAAAGCAGCTTCCTGGCCAAACTACCCACTTGTGACAGACTTTTGGGTGGGGGGAACCTGCCTCACTGATTCTGGAAGCAAAAAGTTTAAACTTTTTTAATTGCATCTCTTCGTAAATGGTAATTAATAAATTAGCATTTATGCAAAACACCGTCATAGCTTGGCTAACATGTCAACTTCCTTCCCTAGCTGCAAAAATGTGAACGCTCCAAGGGACTGCAGACAGGCATCCCCTCCCCCTCCCAACAGACAGTTCCATTTGACCCACATCACTCTGTGTGTGTATGTGTGTGTGTGTGTGTGTGTGTGTGTGTGTGTGTGTGTGTGTCTGTGAAATGCCTGGCAGGAGAAAGAGAAGTGGCACAGGCTGCTGGCTCTACTGTACTCTCAGCTCTCAGAACTCTGGGGCAGGCTCTCCTGGAGGACCAGATTTCATAACTTTCAGGTAGAAAAAACCCTGGATTTGGGATCAGATGATCCTAGGTTTGAGTCTTGGCTGTGCTCCTTCCTAGCTGTGTGACTCTGGGAAAGTCTGTACTCAGAGCCTTAGAATCCATCTGCAGTGGTGTCAACAGGTACCTGCACCTTTGAGCCTTTGGCAACCCACAAAATCAACTGACCTCACTCCTAGTGTCCAAAAACCCTGGGATTGCTGTTGCAGCAATTCTCCTTATGAGCAAAGAAAGCACAGACAGCAAGCTGTAATTTTCTCATCTGTAAAATGGAACGATAATAGTACCTTCCACTTAGGGTTGTTGTGGGGAACAAAATAAGATATTTGTAAAATTCCTGCACATAGTAAGTATATAATAAATGATTGCTTCCTTCTTCTCTAATATCCCATATTCTCAGTTCCCTGCCAGCTCTGACAGTTTATATTCTTTGTTTTAATAAGTCTTCTAAGGTTCCTTCCCAGCTCTAATATTGCATTCTAAGCTTCCTCCCACCCCTGTCCTAAGAGCCCTTCTAGTTTTAATAGTCTGTTTTAAGCTTCCTCCCAGCCCTGACCTTTTGTGTTCTAGGCTTCCTCCCAGCCCTGATATCCAGTATGGTAAGGGTCCTCCAGAGCCCTGATCTTCTGCATCTAAGCTTCCTCCCAGCTCTAACATCCTGTGTTCTAAGCTTCCTCCTAGCCTGACCTTTCTGGGTTCTAAGCTTCCTCTCAGCCCTGATATCCAGTATTGTAAGGGTCCTCCGGAGCCCTGACCTTCTATGTCTAAGCTTCATCCCAGCCTTGACCTTCTGGGTTCCAAGGACCCTCCCAGCGCTGACATTTTGTGTTGCAGGCCCCTCTCCGGCCTCTCACATTCTGTCTTCCCAAGTCCCCTCCCAGCCCCGACATTCTCTGTTCCACATTCTAAGTCCTCCTCCCACTCTGGCATTCTTTGTTCTGATTTTCAAATCAAAAGGCTGTCCCTGGCGGGGTGAACGCGGGGAGGTAGCCTCCCAGGAGTGCTTTGTTCCAAGCTTCCGGAGGAGTGAGTGGCCGGCTGTCTGTTGCCCATGCGGGCGGCTGGCAGGCCAGTCAGCCGGGCTTTGGGACGAAGTCACTGGCTCGTCTTCCCAGTGGCGCTGGCGGCTGGCCGCGGTGAGGACGAGCAGGACGAGCTCATGTTTTTTCATGTTGCCTCCCGCGCGCGCTCGCTCGCTCCCTCGCTCGCTCGCTGGCTCGTCGCTGTCTGCCGTGGGTCGCGGAGGCACCCCCGCCTTGCTGGGCCCTCCAGTGTACCATTCCCCTACTCCTCTGCTCACGCGGCTATTGTTCAAGATTGAATTGGTCCCAGGAAGCAGCGGAGCATGTGAAAGCCGCGATGAATTTTGCAAAGTGGCTTCAGGGCAGTAAAGCATGTCAGAAGAATAAGGTGCAAAATCCGAAAGTCCCAATTTAGAAATCTCAGCCAATGCTGCAGGCTCAGCCGGGGAAGGAAATACCCCGAGTCTCAGGCTGGGCCTCCAGAGCCGGCTTCTACACTAACCAATAATATTCATAACAAAAGCACTTTACTTTGTGCTTCTATCCATTCTCTGGCTTGACCCTAGAGACAGCCCTGGGAGGGAAGATGGTCTGATGGGTGGGAAAACTAGCCCCCATTTTACAGATGAGGCACGTGAGGCCTCCTAGAGGGGCGAGGGCTTGCTCAAGGTCTCCTGGCTGGTAAACTGACGAGCTGGGACTTGCACCCAGGAGTTCTCTCAGTCCAGTGGCCTTTGTACTACCCCCACACGGCTTTCTCCCTCCAACCCATCTAATAGAGTGGAGAACAATGACACGGAGGCTTGCAAAGTCAAATAAGTCCCCTTATTAAATCGGTTTATGTGCAATTAACCTGTTAGCCATCCTCTTATTACTCCCCACAACTGACAGGCTGGTGAGAAGAGTGATGTCATTAACAGGTCTTTCTTTGCATTCTGCTTTTATTTAATAAGTGGCGCCCTCCCCCCTCTCACTTCTATCTCAACGAGTCTTTTATTGACTCTTCAGGAAATTAGGGCCTTTGGGGAAAATATAATGTTTCTTCTACTTGAGCTATCTCAGTTGGAAACCTTCAAATTTAACTTGGAGCCACTTCTGTCTCAGTAGTGAAAATCAGAGGATGTAGAGCTTGGAGGGGGAGTCCCACTGCTTCCTTTTACAGAGAAGGAAACTGAGGCTGAGAGAGAGTAAAGAACTGACCCAAGGTCAGAGTGAAGCTTTAGAGACTGTCTTCTGACAATGGACTCAATGCCCTTTTCACTCTGCTGTGCTCATGAGTCCAATTCCCTTATTTTACTAGAGGGGAAAACTGAGTCTCAGAGAAGGATAAGGGTTTGTCCAAAGCCGCACAAGGGGGAAAAGCCAAGAGATGAGCCCAGGTCATCTGATTCCAGATCAAGGGCTCTGCCCTTTGCATCACACTTTCGCATAAGGAGAAGGATGTATGGGAGCAGAGGGAGCAAATATTCCTGGCTCTGTCTACTACCCCTTCCATGAAACTTGAATGTAGTAGACATGTACTTTCTGAGCTATGCTCTGGCCTGAGAAAACCAGACCTGGAAGAGACTTCAGAGAATCATAGAACACAGAGAAATAGAGATGGAAAGGTCCTCAGAAAACCCCTCAGGTCCAACCCTTACTTCCCATCATTTTTGTAGTTGGGGAAACTGAGACTCAGAAAGAGTGATCTGCCCCAAATCACACAGAAGGAAGTCAGTGCCAGAGTGAAGATTAGAACCCAAGGATCCTGACTTCTTCTCTAGGACCATATACCCTGCTTTGGATAGCCATAGACAAAACAACAAGGGAGGAATGGGGAAGGTTTGGAAGATGGATGACAAAAGTGTGGTTTAAGGTGCCGGCAGGCCATCCAAAAGGATTGAAACACCTAATTAAATGCATAATTAGAAGTGCTTTGAGATCCCAGCATTCCTTAATGATATTAATCCAATTATGTGAATATTTACAGGATTCACCATTAATATTAATGACAACAATAAACAAGTGTGAGTGTTCTTTTCAAAGCTGCTGGCTGTTCCAGAAGCTGCCTCCTTTCATTACAGGCTGGTGTGACTCTATGCAGGAGAAGCCACGGCATTGTGTCTGACAAACGACTCTTGTCATACTTCTCTCTTCTTGGTCCCTGGCAGAAGTTGGACAGTATCCCCGACGACTGTCAGCCTTGGCAGGGGGGCGGGTGGGGAGGGAAAAGGGCATTTCCAGGGCTGGGGATTTCAAAGGAATCCATGCAAGAACAAAAACAGGATTTTAGAGCTTGGAGCTGTGGGCCATGGAGGGGGCTTGGCACTGGGGAGGAGAAAACAGCTTTTGCCCCAGCATTGGGATGTGACCCCGACCTGAGAAAGAGGCCCTTGGGAAGAGACAGGGTGGATTCTTTCATGGACAGACCTGGTTGCTCAGTGAGGCAGGTAGAAAAAAACCTACTATCCTGATGGAATCAGAGCATGGAACATTAGAACTACAAAACTGGAAGGCATATTAGCACAGAGAATGGGAGAACTGGGAGGTACTTTAGGTCATAGAAGGTTAGATCTAGAACAGATAGAAGAGAGCTGTAAAAGGTTACAACTGGAAAGAAGGCTAGAATATAGAACGTTAGAACCTAGAACAAAGACTTCTAGAGATAGAAGGGAGTTTAGAACACAGGGTGTTAGAACATAGAATGCTGGAACTAGAAAGGAGTTAGATTTTTGTTAATTGAAAAATGAAATGAAATTTTAAAAAGATTAGAAAATAGTGTTAGAACACAGAGTGCAGAATGATAAAGTTGGAAGGGAGCTCAGAATGTAAAGTATTACCACTGGAAATAATAGTAGAGCAGACTGTTAGAGCTGGAAAGGAACTTTTAAATATAGCCTATTAGAGCAGAGTCTAGAATATTAGAGCTAGATGGGGACTCAGAGATGATCTAGTCCAACTACCAACCCCCATATTATAGAAGAGAGGACAGCTGTTCTGACAGAGGCTACATGGTCACTGAAAGGCAAGGTCAGGCTGGACCAAGGTCTTCTGACTCTTCTATAACTGTGTCTATGATATACAAGAAGGGGAAGCCTGGGAGGGGCAGTAGGAATATTATATTTGTAAATAAGTGGGAGCAATATAAAAGCCAGTTAGTTACCAGGACCTCCCCCTCCTCTCGGCCCCCATGCTGCCTTCTCTCTCTCAGCTGTCTGGCATTAAGCTCCACTGTGGCAATATTGGGAGATAGGTTTCCAAGTCCTTCCTTCTTCAAAGGATTTGTTAATAAGTCAATGACGGAATATCTAAAGGGAGGAAAAATATTTCTTTTTATAGTTGGAGATAATTGTCCCTGGAAAAAAAACAACAACAAACCTTTAATTACAACTCACATGGAGAAAGCTTGATTTGTGCCCTGCGCCCAAATGCTGAGGAGCCGGATGTAAAATATTTGTAATATTTAGGGAACCTAGAGTTTTACATAAAAGTAAACAGCTTTGCCGGAAGGCACAATTTCTAGCAACACAATAAAATGTGCAGTGAATTTATGGCGGCCATCCATTAGCTCTTACCAAGGCAACGTCGCCCATATCTGTCGTCCATCATTATAATAGAGGGTTAATGCACCGAATTTACATAAAAAAGTCATATTGTCTGCATGAATTATTTACACCCTCAGCTGTTTTTACAGCTCGGCTTCAAGCTGTATTCTGAGAGAGATTCTGCTAGTAAATTACTCTGTGGAGGCCCAGCTCTATAACTACAAACGGCGGGCGGGCAGGCACAGGGCTATGAAAAGGAAGAAGAAATGGGGAGGCCCCAGAGTGGTTGGTGAGGGAAGCGGGTGCCTACCTTCTCCTGTTCATGGTGGGGTGGAGGCAGCCCCAGAGTCCCCCAAGAACTGGGACAGAAAATTCTATTGGGCTGGGGGCTTTAGAGCTGAGATTACATGGCACTAAGATATTCATGGCATTTGGAGCTGGCAGGAACCCTTAGAGGGGATCTAGCCCAATTCCTTGATTTTTGCAGAGGAGGATTCTGAACCTTGGAGAGGAAAAAAGACTTATCCAAGTCATACAGAGAGTGTGCCAAGAGAGGAACCAGGGTCCTCTGACTCCCAGTCCTAGGCTCTTACCACAATACTCTTTTCCAAAGGGATATTCCAGGCTGGGCAAAAACAACAATAACACAAAAAATGACCCAAAAAACTAGTTGAGTCCCAAGGAAAAATCATTAACCTTCCCCTACTTCCTTAGCTACTCAGCAGACTCTGCAGAGTCTAAGGCTGTCTTTGCAGTGGGGTAAAGGACACAGACACCATTCATTCTGGAGATTCTAGAGCTCTCAGCCCAAGGGAACTGTGGGGTCTCCTAAAGTGGGTAGATCAAGGTCATGACATGGATCATAGGACTTAGAGCCCAATGGCATTTTGGAGACCATCTAGTTTGATTGCTTTATTTTACTGATGGAGAAACTGAGTTTCAGGGCAAATAATCTGCCCAAGCATACAAAAGGAGTGAGTAGCTCAGTTGGTATTTGAACCCAAGATTTCTGATTCCAAATTCAGGGTTCTTTCCATGAGACCTCAATCAGGGGATTCATGAAACTAAGACTGGGGCTATCTAGGACTCAAGCTTCTCTTTTGATCAGTGTGTTACCATAGCAATGGGTAAGCATGGTACTAAGTTAGGAAGCCTAGAGTTCGGTCCAGCTCTGTTTTGTGACATTGAGCAGGTCATCCCCCCTTTCTGGGCATCTGTTGGCAGGAGAAACCTGTCTCCTTTAAAAGCTGTTTTTTCTTGTCCTGGCTTCTTTACTGTGCTGGCAGGAGAATTAAGTGAGCTGGCAGGTGCGGAAGTGCTTTGAGATCTAACTTGAAAGCCCCTGTAGAAATGAGGTTGAGTGATGAGGAGTTGAGGGCTCCAGGAGGGAGGCATAAGTGTCTGGACAAACGCAAGGTACACATTCTCCTGCAGCCATGCACCATGTGCTCCATGAGTGAGGGTCCTGTTCTAGTGTTGTGGTCCGTATATCATCAGCACCCTTGGAGATCAGAGCGACAGTGACCCAGGGAGACCCAAAGGGGCAAAGACTGAGGCAGAGAAAGACAGATAAAGAAGCCAGAGAGAGACAGAGGAAAAAAAACCCCACAAGGAGACAGACCCACATCAAGAGGCAGGGGAAGAGCCTTATTGTAAAGCTGGACTTGCAGATGCTCCCGTCTCCTGTCAGATGATATCTGGGGATCCTGGGGGTCTGGGGAAGCTCTTCTGGGGAGCCGCACTCCCTAGCCAGGGTCTGAGATTTCAGTGATCTCTGGTTTCTTTACATTTGTCTGACTCCCCTCTCCTCCCCCATTTCCTCCCCTCTCCTCACTGTCCTTCACTTCCTCCCCAGTGCAAGGTTCCTGTAGGGTGGACCTTAGCAAATGGAGGCGCATGCTGGACAGCAACCTCCTCTGCCCTATCACTGCCGCCCCTCCCCCCCTCTTCCCAGTACAAAGGAAACTGCCAAGGGTGAGGGTGAGAGTCCCTGCACCGAGGTGGCCATCCGTCACAAGGCTCCTGCAAAGCCTCAGTAATGTTCTCTTGGCTGGAAGACTCCTAATGAGTCCCTGCTGAAATGGTACTCGCCCCTCTCCTGCCCTAACCCAGTTCCAGTACAATATCATCATCATAACCATAGTCCTCTGGGGGATTATACCTCCGGGTGATTTAATCCTTAAATTTGTTTTGCTTTCATTCTCAGGAGGAAAAAGATGTGGGTTGTAGTCTGTCTTCTTCTGAGCGCCACCCCTGCCCCTGCCCCTGCCCCCACTGCAGATCTCTGCCTGTTGAAATTTTGTTGGTTTTTCTAGACTCAACCCTAATGCTGCTTCCTTCATGAAGCCTACCCTGATTGCCTGGTCCTTTGGTAACTGGTCCCCCCTTCCCCCTGCCCCCAAGCACTTTGGATATCTCCTATAATGATAACATGATACAATATATATACAATTATGGGCAGAGCAGGTAGAGAGATGACTAGCCAGGAAGACCTCAGTTCAAGTCTCACCCCTGACATATAGTATGTGGTCACGTCACTTTAATCTTTCAGTGTCCCAGGTATCTTCCCATGGCATCTCAAGTGTGAACTTGAGCAAATCACTTGTTTAATGAAGGGTTCTTGCTATGCTTGCTTCACACCAAGCTCAGCTCTCTCTCTGGCCTTCCTGTCTTCCCAGAAGCCTTGCCCCCCTGGGGATATCCCTTTCCTGAGGACTCCTTTCCTGATTAGTGAGTCCCCAGCCCAGACTGCCATTTCAAGAGGGACTCCAGCTAAGTTCACTTCACTCCAGGGTCAACTTGTCTTTCT
>NC_077230.1:364975606-365008106 GCF_027887165.1 Monodelphis domestica
AACTATACAAAATAGACACAAAGTAAACACAAGGCAGTATTTAGGAATGAGCAGCTGCTGGATGAAGAAAAGGCCAATTAGGGAAGCAGCTGTTATGGGAGCTAAGCAATGTTAGAGACCAGTGGGGCTCAGACCAGGCAGATTTGGGCATTGGGAGCTAATCAGAGTAGAATGAAGAAGCTTAGGATGCACCCAATTGTCTCTGAGCTGATTATTTTCTTAGTATTTTGTCCCCTTGTATACAGCTGTACCTAACTTGGTTCTTCCTTCATAGGGCAGTGTGGAGCATGGAAAGAGCCAGGGGCTTGGTGTCTGAAGACTTCATCTGGAATTTTGGTTCTGTGTCTTACTACCTGCATGATAGATAGTAGGTGAGTGACTTCACTACTGTGAGCCTCAGTTTTCTCAGCTGCTTGATGGGATACAATATTTGCCAGGACAATTGGAGTCAGGCAACCTACCATATTTGTGCCCTAGCTATGATCTCAGCTGGATCTTGGGAAAGTCACTTTACCCATATGGGCCTCTATTGCCTTGTTTCTAAAATGGGCATGAGAACACATACTTTGCCTATCTCAGGACTTAGTTGGAAGGAAAGCACTTTGTTACCCTTAAAGTAGTATAAGAAATCCTAATCATTGTTGCATTTCCTTCACAGGTTTGTTGTAAGGGAAGAACTTTGTAAAGTACCTAGAAATCTGAGTTGACTTTGTTCCTACCATTCTATTAAATAGAATACTGGGTTTTGGTTGGGAGGAAATAAGGATTCAGAAGGGTGGGTAGGTGTTTGGAGTTATGAGCTTATAAATGGGGCCAGTGGCTTGGAGGACAGAAGATAAAGGCTTTATGGTGAGTTAGTGACAAGTTTAGAACTCTATTTCTTCCAGCATATGAGACTAAGAGATATGTTGGTAAATGTTTAACAACCAGCTTTCTGGGGGTGGTTCTTGTTCTTGTTCTGGTCATCATTGTCATTATTGTTGTCATCGTCTCCCTCCTCCTCCTCCTCCTCCTCCTCCTCTTCTTCCTCTTCCTTCTCCTCCTTCTCTTTCTCCTTCTTTTCTTCTTTTTCTGGGCTAGGCAAGTGGGGTTAACTGACTTGCCCAGGATCACACAGCTAGGAGGCATCTTAGGACAGATTTGAACCCAGGTCCTCCTGGCTCCTGGTCTGTCACTCTATCCAATGGGTTATTTGCCTGCTCCTCTCTCTCACTTTCCTAAGTCTAGGCAATCAACAAAACAAATCCAGCCATTATATGTAGTTTTCCAGTTTTCAAGGTATAAATGCTTACACCAAAGATTCAACAGTCTATTCTTGAGCAAGTTGGAGCTGGCTCTAGCACCCAGGTTGGGGTTCTGTACACAGTCACACTTACACCCACAGCATAAAATAAGTGCTTTTATGTATCATGTACTATGTTAGGTGCCACAGGTAAAAAGGAAACAAAAGGAGACAATTCCCTGCCTTTAAGGAGCTTATGTTCAATGGAGGGAAAGACAATCTATGCATAGATAAGCATAGGTAGGTTCCACTAGTTTGAATAATGGATCTCTGGAAGGGCTCACCTGTTCAAAGTTATAACTAGGTAAACTATAGTAATTGGTGGGAAAGGAATGACAACAAGCAGTGTGAATGGGCATAATTCCACTACTCTGGGGATGTGAGGTTTATTAACTGACTCCAGCTGTGTGTACCTGTAGGTGCTAGGAATATACAAGTAGGGGCAGTTAGGTGACATAGTAGATAGAGCACTGGGCCTGGAGTCAGGAAGGCCCAAGTTCAATTTGGGCTTCAGACACTTACTAGCTGTGTGAGCCTGGGAGAGTCATGTAATCCAGTTTGCCTCAGTTTCCTCACTTGTAAAGTGAACTGGAGAGGGAAATGGCAAACCACTCCAGCATCTTTGCCAAGAAAACCTTAAATGAAGTCACAAAGAGTCAGTCCCAACTGGATGACAACATATATGAAATAAATAGGAGACAATTCTTTCTTGAAGGAGAGGAAGGCTACTGGAGACTTAAAGGGGGGCATATCAGGAAAGACTTTAAGCAGAAACTGAACTTGGAAGGAAACAAGGATTCTAAGAGGTGGAGGGGAAAAGGAAATATATTCTAGGCTTGGGAGATAGCCATTGCCAAGAGATAAGATGGAGGGTCATGTTTGAAGAAGGCCAGCCTGACTGTGCTATGGAGTGTGGGCAGGGAGAAAACAAACTGGAACAGCTTAGGTTGGCCTCAGATCATGAGGGGCCTTCAAAGGAAAACAGAAGAGTTTCTACTAGATTTATTCAACCCCTTCATTTTATAGATGTGAAAACTGAGGCTTAGGGAGGTGAAGGACCTACCCAAAGTCATAGAGATAATATATGGCAGTCAGATTTCAAATCCAGCTTCCAGGGCTCTGAATCTAGTGTTCTCTACACCCTTAGGCAAGGAACAGTGTGCCTGCTCCACAGGGAGATGGAGAAATGGCAGGCAGGCTCCAGATTAGATTCTCTGGTAATCCTTTTGGTACTTCTTCCTGGTAACTCTTCTCATCCAGTGTTCACATGATGCTCCTCATCTCTAATTGTCCCTGTGATCCCCAAGGTTCCTGATGCCTTAGGTCAGGCAACCAGCTTTTAATTAGCAACCCATCAGCAAATTTTTAAATCATCTGCTATGTATCTTGACCTATATTTCTGAAGGGCCATAGACCTTTCATAGGACTTTAGTCCAACTCCTGCTTGAACAACAGTCTTCTCTCTGTTCTCTGGGAAGAGGTCATCCAGCCTTGGCTTGAACTTACAACTTAATGGGAGATAGCATGGACCAGTGGAAAGAGTGCTGTATTGGGAATCAGGTGATCTGGACTTGAATTCTGGCTCTGCTTGGGTGACCTTGGGCATGGCATTGAACTTTTCCTCATCTGTAAAATGATAGCCTCTAGGATGTCTAGGTCTAAATAGAATCCTATTTAACTTGCGACTTTTAAATTTTGTTTTCAGACTATAATACACTTTCTGGTGTTTTTGTTATAAGTCTGACCAGTTGCTTTGATATAGCTTTTATATGGTTGAATGCCATTTTGCTTGTATTGCTGTGTCCAGTATCAGCACAAAGTTCTGATATCAGATTATTAATATTCTGTCCTTAGAATGGTGCCTAGCAATTCACCAAGAGCCACAAGATTCCTAGTTAAAGGACTTCCTTTGAGATCTTTATGGAGTTCATATCTTTAGGATCAGATTAAAGGTCTAGAAATCTTGAGTAATTAACTCCAAAAGATTAATCCTTCTTCTTATTCTGTTTTGTTTTTCACTTATCTTTTAGCTATTTCTGAGATTTTACATTTATTTTTTACTATGTCCCGCTTACCTAGACTGGGAGTGGGTTAAAATTTCCACTTGAAATGCTTTATGCATTATAGGGATCTGATAGAGAGATTTCTGGTGGCCTATGTAATTGAAGGGAAAAGTTGGAGAAATCTTTGTCTGTACATCCCTTTAGAATGCTCTATAGTTTTCAGGATGCCACTGCAGAAAATTTACATATTAAAGGAATCATAATCAGAATTTTTACCCAGAATAAAAATAGTTGGTTTCTCACATGAAGGTGAGTTTTTCCTTTCCTTTCTCTTCCCCCCCTTCTTCATCTTCTCCAGTCCCTTCTCTTCCATATTCACTTCTCCCACCCTTACCTTCCTCTTCTCCCTTCCCATTTCTCTTTACTCTTCCCTCTTCCCTTTCCTCCTTCCCATTTCCCTCTCCTTCCCATTCTCCTTTCCCTTTTCCTTATTTTTTTCCCTTCCCCATATCTTCCCATTCTTCCCCCCGCCTTTTCTCTTCTCCATGATCTCCTCTTTTCCTATAATTTTCTCTTGTTCACTTTTCTTTTCTAATTGTTTTTGGCTTAGGAAGGTTTTTATGTAACCAAGACAGGTTATGAAAATTAAAAAAAATGTTATATGTTGGATGTGTATAGCCATGTATTCGGGCGTGAGTAATCTCCAGGTTGTTTGGATGTGGTAAATTTGGATCCTTACCAAAGACTTATTTTCACACTGTCTATACCTAGGCCACATAGACTTTGATGACATTCTTTAATAGCTAAGATTAGAAGGCACCGGCTTAGTTAGTTGGCTGGGGGCAGCAAATGTTTAGGGAGAATGTAAAGGAGGTGGGATGGGTGAAGTCTGATGAAATTGGAGGGTTTTCCTAAATAATTTGATTAACACAGTATGAAGGCATTTTCTAAACAACCTGACAGTATGGGCCATTGTATCCGGTTGATATTTAAATTGAAGAAATTCTTCAATAACCTGGATGGGAATATGGGGCACTGATTATAGGATAAAGGCAACTTATGGGGTACAGGGAACATCCTCTTAAAAATCTTTTTTCTTTTAAAAAATTCCTCACTTAAAAACACTAAATAAAATGAGCATTTCCATATAGATTATAGAACAGAAGGGAAGGATTGCACATGAAATAGTGAATCTCTATTATGTAGAACTTGCTTTCCTTAAAAAGTATGTAATGAATTCAACACGCAACTTTCAAAGCTGTCCTGCTTGTCTGTGATTCCTTCTGGTTTTCCTTCTGTTCTCTACTCATGTTTTGGAGGCAGGGAAGGGAACTCTATTCCTAACCTCTCATTGTATCTCACCTCACCCTCTCTCACTGGCTATAAAGAAAAACAAAATCTTTGTAGTGAATATACATAGTCAAGCAATACAAATTCCCACATTGGCCATGTCCAAAAACATATCTCATAGGTAGTTCAGTAGATATATTATTGGGACCTGAAGTCAGAAAGACTGGAGCTCAAATCTGACCTCAGAAATTCATTAGCTGTGTGACTCTGGGTAAGTCATTTATGTCTGTTTGTTTCAGTTTTTTAAATTGTAAAAGGAGGATAATAACAACATTTGCCTCAAAGAGTTGTTGTGAGGATCAAATGAGATAATATTTTAAAAGCAATTTGCATAATCTAGCAAATAGTAGACACTATATAAATACTTATTTCCTCTTAATGAGAATCCTTCCCTTTGCTCATTCTTCATCTTTGTAAATCTTGAAATCTCTCAGACTTGTGAATGTTAAAAATTTCCCCATTGGGGAATTCTTAATTGGAACAAATTCCCTACTGAGAAACATCCCCCATTTTGATGTGAGAACTCGCCAGGATCAGAAATGGGAGGACCTCTACTCCACCTGTACTTAAGACTGCTTTAGGGGAGAAAACTCCTTGCTAAACAATGAAAGTACTTGGATCCATGCTTATAATAAGGCAAGGAGTTCTTTGAGCCAGGCCTGTTTTTAGAATTGATACAATGGGATGCTAGGTACCTAAAAGGGTCGGGCAAGTTTTCTCTTGATGAGGTTAGTTGACTCAGCTGTGTTTTCTCTAGTTCAGACTTACTGAGGAGATTGGTCGACTTAGCAGGAATTTAGATGGGCAGTCCTTTGGAAAACGTCTACAGTGATTGGTAGATGTAGGGACTTAGGGGAGGTGACATGGGAGAAAACCCCTATATAAGAAAAAGCAGAATCTCTTGAGGAGATATCCTTTTGGAGAAATCCTTTTGGAGGATCTCTGATGAGGATCGCTTGGGAAGAATCTCTTGAGAGAGGCTCTGGAGAAGGGAAGCTCTTGGAGGACAATCTCCAAGGAGGTCTTGCTGGAGCTCTCTCTGGTGAAGTCAGCTGAGATGGAGCTGGCCTGGTGTCACTAGAATCCTTGTTTAGTCAGACCTTGTGGTGAGTGTTAAAAGACTGACTGATTGATTCTCTCTCTTAAGACTCAGGTCTAGGCCATATTGGCTTGAGGCCCTTCATAATTATTCCTTTCCTACTCTTTCTCTCTTTCTCTAATTCCTCATTATATTATTAATTAAAAATCTCTATAAAACCCAGTTGACTTGGGTATTTGAATAATTGGGAATATTTCCCTGGCGACCACCTTATATTTGATTTAAAAACCAAGACTCTGTAGTGAAACATATTTTCTGCGGTCAAATTTACTCACCCTCTCTTATATCTATCACAATTTATATCTTCCACCATTTTTAACTCACTACAGTTTAAGACATCAACCATTTTAAATCTAACATCTTGAATACATCATCCCCTATCAGGAGGTGAGTAGTGTATTCTTTGCCATCAATATTCTGGAATCATGGCTAATGTTGGATTGATTAGAGATCTTTCAAAGCTTCTTTTCTCTACATTATTGTATTTGTATAAATTGTTCTTAGGCTTCTCACTTTGCTTTGTATCAGTTCATATAAATCATCTTTGTATTCTCTGAAACTGTATCTTTCATTATTTCTTATCACACAATAGTATTCCATTACATGCATCTACCATAATTTTCTCAGCCTTTCCCCAATTGATAAGCCTCTCTACTTATTTTCTAGTTCTTTATCATTATAAAAAACGGTAATAAATATTTTTGCACATATGAGTAATTTCCCTCTTTCTTTCATCTCTTAGGGTTCTGACCTAGACTAAGTATCATTGGGTCCATGAGGATCTTCAAATGAGGTTTAGCCACATCCTGTGCAGTCTAGAATTAGTCCTCTCATTCAGATGGTCAAGAAGAAACTCTGCTCTTGAGTGTCTTCTTATCTTTAGAGATTCATCCTTGCACCTCTTACAGAATACACTAGGAGAGAAGTTTCTCTTTCCTCTACCCTCTTAATCCCTTACAAGCAGCAAGGACATAGTGTAACAGAAGCCCATGGTGATAGGAGATATGTGCTTGCATATAGTCTGAGAGGGAAATTCAAGGACATGGACTCCTGACCAGTGGAGAGAATCAAGGAAAGAGAGAGTTGGATTGCTTAAGATGGATCCTTCCAAGTAGGAGATGGCAACCCTCAGGATTGACTCTGAAGTTTTCCCCTGAGGCATCTATGCATTGGTCCTAAGGTAAGGCTTCTAATTTTTCTTGAAAGAGCCTGGCAGGGTCCTAGCCAAAGATTTTGTCCAAGCCAGAAGATGGAGACTTCAGAGATCACCTCTGCCAGATCAAAATGCCCTACAGAGAGACAACCCAGTAAACCCAATTATAGCCAGTTAGAATGGGTTTAGCTAAGATGTCTTTTATCAGTGAGGAGCAGTATGGGTACATTATTAGAGAACTTCAGGGCACTGGAAGTATGAGTTGCTCATATGTGGGCCCCTTATATGGGAGCTCTCTACTCATTCACTCACCCTTCTGTTGTCGCGTGTATGTTGTTGGCAGTGTGTGCTCTAAGTTTATGGGGGAGAACATTCAATTGTAAATCTTCTTACTAAGCTATTCCAGTAAATGTCTTTGCTTTGAGCTAATTGTATCCTTTGGCTGAGTATTAAAAAATAAATACATAATTGGGGGCTTATGAACTATAGTTTTAGGAGTATGGGGGCTGCTCCTGGTGCCCTGAAAACCTGGGATGGTCATTATCTGGGGAATCTTTCTAGTTAGTTGTGGGGTAGCCTAAGGAGGACTTACACTGGTGGTCTAGTTGCTACCAGAGGGTAGAATTAGAGAGATATATCTTGGCTCAATAAAATGAAAATTTTCTAAATAATAAGAATCCATTAGTAGAATGGATGGCACTGTTAGGTGGTGAGTTAACCATCACTAGAGGTATTCAAGTCAAGGGTGGGTGACATTTGTAGTTGATTTTGGGAAGAGTTGGACTAAATATCCCTCATGTCTCTCCTGCCTCTGAGATTTCACCTTGGGATAGAACCTTATGGATAGAAAGGAAAGGATGAGAATTAGTGTCAGCTATCTCTATCCAGATGTTTGGACCTGGCCCTGATCACTGTCCCCAGAAGGTCCTCTTAGAGTCTAGGACTGGATCTGGAATGGACCTGTTTGTTAGTCAATGGAAGAGAGGTTGGTCTACAAAAGCAGAATGGAGGGGATGGTATTTGGGCCTTAAAGGATAAGGAGAATGCCCTCAGATACCCTGAGATATGGAATTTTGGGGGCTGCTGCTGCTCACGTTGTTCCTACTGGAGCTGAATCCTGAGTTTAACTGGGAACATTTACCTGCCAAAGAGAATCAAGTGCAGGAAGTGTCTGCTGGGAAGAAATACTGTTTAATTTTAAGGTTCTGGTCTACTCTTAAATGTATTCCTCCTGGCAGCTGCATTGAAGTGAAGCTATTGAGCTTTCTTTTCTTATGCCAAAATCACAGCCATTTTTCCCTGGGAAGGAAACCGAACCGCAGACAGTTTTACTCATTAAATACTTTTTTTCCCCCTTAAATCTGTTTTCATAATTTTTTTTGCATGAACAGAAAAGTAATAAGGCTGATATTGAAATAAACAAGGCATTTGCAATAGGAAGGTTGGAGCAGATTTGGGAAGGAGGGGAAGAGAAGGGAGGGAGGCGTTGGGAACGTCCCAGCATTTCCATACGGGGGCTGCTCACCAACATCTAAGGCAGGAGAGGCAGGGAGTGTTCCTGCGAGAAACCTTCTGAACAGGGACTCTGGAGGTGGGGAGAGCTATTCCAGGTCACAGAACCACAGAACCTGCGATTTGGAAGGGACCTCAGAATGCAGGCCACTGAATATCATCTCTGGGAGGGTCCTCAGAACAAAGAGTGTCAGAGCTGGGAGGGACCCTAGAACCCAGAAATGTCAGAGCTGGTGGGATTTTAGAACTCAGAATGTCAGAGCTAGAGGGAACTTAGAACCCAGAATGTCAAAACTGGTGGGATTTTAGAACCCAGAATGTCAGAACTGGCAGGATTTTAGAACTGAGAGGGACTTTAGAACCTAGAATATCAGAGCTAGAAGAACCTTAGAACTTAGTATATCAGAGTTGGAGGGAATTTAGAACCCAGAATGTCAGAGCTAGAGGGATTTTAGAATCCAGAGTGTCAGAACTGGCAGGATTTTAGAACCTAGAATGTCAGAGCTTGAAGAACCTTAGAACCCAGAATGTCAGAGCTAGAAGAACCTTAGAACTCAAAATGTCAGAGCTAGAAGAATCTTAGAACTCAGAATGTCAGAACTGAGAGGGATCTTTGAACCCAGAATATCAGACTAGATGGGACTTGAGCATATAGAAAATCAGAATTGAAGAGATTCTAGAAAATAGTATAGCAGAACCAGGAGGGCCCTTAGAATATAGAATGTTAAAGCCATAAGGATCCTTAGAACCTATAATAACAATAATAACTGACATTTACATAGCAAAATGCTTTATAAATATAAATATAATTTTATTTTTTCCTCACAACAATTTTAGGAGGTAGGTTATATCATCCCCATTTTATAGATTATGAAACTGAGATAAGCAAAGGTTTAAGTGAATTTCCTCAAGTCACACAACTAATAAGTATCTTTTTAAAAAACCTTTTATTTTGTCTTAGGATCAATCCTATGTATTGGACCCAAGGTAGAAAAATGGTATGGGTTAGAAAAATGGCAAAGGGGGTTAAATGATTTGCCTAGTGTCACACAGCTCTCTATTCACTGAGCTACCTAACTGCCCCTACTAGTAAGTATCTGAGGCCAGATTTGTAATCTTTCTGTCTGAAGGTCTATTGTTCTGCCCACTTAAAATGTCAGAGCTGGAAGGGTGCTTAGAACATGGGACACAGAAGGTCAGAAATAGGAGGGCCCTGAGAGCAATGGATATTAGAACTGAAAGGGGCCTCAGGAAATAGAATAGCAGCTGTAAGAGGGACTCTAACATAGGATGTTAGAGCTGAAAGGGATCTTTGAACATAAAGTACAGAATACCTGAACTAGAAGATACCTCAGCAATCATCTAGACCCTTTCTTCAGAGTAGGGAAACTGAGGCACAAAGAGATTGTAAATTTGCTTAAGATCACATATTGTACCTTTTCCTTGAGACTTTTAACTCTTATTTAAAAATCATTGGAGGGGGCAGCTAGATGGTTCAGGCCTGGAAATGAAAGGTCCTGGGTTCAAATCTGGTCTCAGATATTTCCTACATGTGTGACCCTGGGCAAGTCACTGAATCCCAGTTGCCCAGCCCTTACTGCTCTTCTGTCTCGGAACAATTCCCAATATTGATTCTAAGATGAAAGGTAAGAGTTAAAAAATAGTCTTTAGATAAGTACAGTTATTTTTGTTATACCAATATTTATAAAGCTCCCTACAATTTACTTTTTTTTTGAGCCATCCTGTCCTCCTGTGAAACTTTCATTCAGGATATGTTCATCAGACAAATCTGTGGAAACATATTTGATCTATCATTTTTGTTTAACAGGTCAATTTTAGAAGAGAATCATGGATCTTTATTGGCTCAAGGGACCTCAGAGATCCTACTGACCCTATTCATTTTACAGATGAGGAAATTGTAATTCAGATAAGTGTGAAATTGGAGTCCAGAAGTCCAATCCAGAGACTTGCTCAAGGTCACTCAGTGAGTGAGTTGCTAAATAAGGTCTATTTAAAGAGGATTTGCTGTGTGCTAAGCCCTTTGCTGGCATTGGGGTGAGGAGGAAACCAGAGGAAAAGAGACCATAGTCCTCGTATTTGAGGAGTTTACACTTGAATCGGGAGAAGTAATGATGTGGAAAGAGCAGTCAAGAGATTTCTGTCTGGGCCTTGGTTTTTCCAATCATTGGCTGTTTCCAATCATTGGCAATTTCATGGGATCTGAAATTCTTTTGGCCTCAGTTTTTTCATTTATGAAATGGGGATCATCATTTCTACCTTCCCAACTTATCAAGATTGGTGTGAAGATCACTTGAGTTGGAATTCCTTAGGAGATCTTAAGTTCCCTGTCACAGGAGGTATTCCAGGAGAAGCTTGGATGAAGATATAGAGGGAGATGCCATTCAGATACAGGCTGGATGGTCTCTGGAGTTCCTCTTTGCTCTGAGATGCTGAGATTCTGTGGGAAATATGAGTAGAGCGCTTTGAAAATGGGAGAAAAATAGGAGCTTCAATTTTAAGGCACCATAAAATACTTTGAGAATGGTATTAAAAAAATTAAGGGTCAGTTGTATTATTCAGGCTGCTGACTAAGTGCTTCAGGGGTTCAGAGAATTGGTTCCATTCAACAAATGTGTTAAGAACCACCTGCATGCAGGATCTTAAGGGATGGTAGAGGTGAGTCAGGGAGGAGGTGACACCTTGAAGAATGGCTAGGATTTGGACAAACAAGAGTGGGGGTGGGGAAAGGAAGGCATCCTTATGGGAAAGGAACAAGAGTTCCCTGTGTAGGGGACAGTGAAGGAAGACACTGAATGGTGTTTGCAGACAAGGAAGGAAGAGATCAGGATGGTGAGGTAGGCTGAGGACAGGATGTGGAAGGCCCTGAATGCCAGGGTTTGGCCTTGGTCCATTAGCAAGGGCTGAAAATGGAAGAACACTGAACTGGGAGCCAGGACACCTGGCTTTAAGTACCCATGGCTGCCATTTGCTAGGTGTGTGACTCCTTTCTGAGCCGTGGTCTTCTCACTGGTAAAATAGTTGGATTAAATGCTTTCTGAGGCTCTTTCAGATTTTGACAACCTGAGTCTCTCTTGGCCATTAGAGTCTCTGAAGTTGGATAGTGATGAGCATGATCCTGTAGCTTCACCCTCCTCTGCTCCAAGAAAAAGCCAGAAGTTATATCCAGGTAGGCTGCCCTGAAAGCCAGGAAGCTGCTGGAAATTGTCCTCTCCCTTAGTCTCCCTGTGGTAGGAGAAAGCCACAGTAATGTAGCTACTGGGTGGATGGAGCCTGAGCTGTTCACTGGGCTGGGACAATGGCCATCTTCAGTTGTGCAGTTCTCTTGGAGCCTGGGGTTGGCCTTTGGTATCTGACTCAGTACCAGGGGAGAGAACAGAAATAGATCTTTCCAAGACAAAGCCCAGAGAGAACCTAGATCAATTCAGAAATGTAGTAACAGCCCTTTCAATGGTCTAAAAAAGGCCCAGTTCTGGTCTTACCTAGCTTCTGCCTGGGGTCCTAGTCCCAGGAGCTTCCAGGAAGAGACAATTAAGAAGTGGCTTAGAATGTAGAATATAGACAGTCAGAGCCAGATGGGAACTCAGAATCCAGAATGAGAGAGCTGGAAGGAAACTCAGAATTCAGAAAGTCAGGGTGGTAAGGGAACTCAGAATCCAGAAAGTCAGGGCCAGAAGGGAATTTGGAATTGAGAAAGTCAGGGAAGAATGGGACCTCAGAATCCAGAAAGACAGGGCTGGATGGGAACTCAGAATCCAGAAAGACAGGGCTGGATGGGAACTCAGAATCCAGAAAGACAGGACTGTATGGGACCTCAGAATTCAGAAAGTCAGAACAGAAAGTAAGGACTAGAAGAGAACTTGGAATTTAGAAAGTCAAGGCAGGAAAGAAACTCAGAATTGACAGAGTCAGAGCCAGATGGGAACTCAGAATCTAGAAAATCAGAGCTGGAAGAAACCTTGGAATCCAGAATGGAAAAAATGATGGAGCAGGTCCCTCTGAGGGTCTTCAAAGAGGAGGGAGCATTTTAGTTAAATCTTGAAGGCTGGATTTGTTTACAGTAGGGAAAGATGAGATAGAGAAGAAAGGAGAGCATTCTTAGCTTAGAAAGGGCTGAGAGCAAAAAAGCATGGAGGCAGTTGAATACAGGAAACGTTCTGAGGATAATGAGTAAGCCAATTTGGCTGGAGTGGAGCGAAGGATACAGATAGGAAGGGGAAGCCAGATTGGCCTGGAGTGCCAGCCTAGGAAGGCTTTAAAACCTGAGAGCTGCCTTTTCGAGCTCATTTAGTTCAGTCCCTGGCCTGAAGCATGAATCCCCTCTCTGATTTGGGGAGAATGTGACATCTCTGACCCCGGAATATGTTTTGAGCCCCAAGCCGCCGCAGGGGGAGAGGGGAGGAGCCCGGTTCCTCCCACAGCTTCTGAAAATGCATTTGTTTCTGGGTGAAGGAACAGCACAGCAGCCGGCTAGAGGCCAGGCTTGGGTGGAAGCGGGGCTGGGGGAGGCTGCGGCTCTCCAAATGTATTCAGAGGCGCCGAAGAGAGCGCTTCCCTCCGCAATTCAAAGCTGTCTGAGTCCTCACCTGTAGATCTGCCGATAAACTTATATCATCCACCTGCAGGTTTCTCGGGGGCCGGGGTGGCAGCTCTGGCTGCTGTTGATTTACCGCCAGGGCCCCAAATGGATTAAATCACCCAGAGTCATTTGAATTTTACCCAGCCTTGTCACACAAATCTCAGAAAACTGCTGTCTTGCATGAGAACTTTCTTCTACTTTGTGGAAACTGGAGAGAGACTTGGAATCAGGCTGGGTAATGAGGGAACCGAGAAGCGGCCGCGTCGCTGCTGCTGCTGCTGCCGCCACCGCCGCCGCCGCCACCGCCGCCATGGTGGCCTTTGTGTTTCTTGGCCAGAGAATGGTAGAGGGCAACATTCCCTCCCTGGACACTTTCCCTCCTGATGCCGGGCTAGCATCTAGGGGAGGGCAAGGAGACTCATTCTGCAGGTCCTGGGGGAAAGCTTAATTGTTTCTAGTTCTGGGCAAGACGTTCTTTATTATAATATTTCTACGCACACACACAGAGAAATGTGTTTAAATTTAAATTGAATGTTTAAATTGAGTTGTTTTTCAGTTGTGTCTGACTCTTCATGACCTCGTTTGGGTTTTTTTGGTGAAGATACTGGAATGGTTTGTTCAATTGTTCAATCATTTTTCCATCCTGTACAATTCTTCATGACCCAATTTGGGGTTTTCTTGGCCAAGATACTGGAGTGGTTTGCCATTTTCTTCTGCTCATTTTATAGACCAGGAAACTGAGGCAAACAGGGTTAAATGACTATGTACATACATATATGTGTGTACTCATATATATGTATGTATTTTATACATATGCTTATTGCCAGTTATCCTTATTGAGTTCCTATTTAATTAGACCTGAGCTCAAATCTGGCCTCAGACACTTAGTAGCTGTGGGATTCTGGGCAGGTCACTTGACCCTGTTTGCTTCACTTTCCCTAGCTCTGTGACCCTGGGCAAGTCACTTTAGAAAGAAATGGCAAAACACTCCAATATCTTTGCCAGGAAAACCCCAAATGGTGTCATGAAGAATTGGACATGACTGAAAAGTGATTGAACAACAACAATAATAAATTCCACGACTGTGTGTATGATGTAGAGTACAGTATTGCAGAGGATTCAGAGATACTGGCTAGACCAGAACCTAGCTTTCAAATGGTACAGAAAAAAAGGCAATTAGTGTTAGAATTCCATCAGATTTGCAAGTCCTTGGGCTGTATTTTGCTTTGTGTCTGTAGGATGACCCTCAAGGACCTGCATGCATTAGGAACTTAATGAATGTTTGCTGAATGCTATTATTTCTATACCAGGTAGTAATGTCCTCTGAGTACAAGATAGAGAATCATAGAATGGTCTAGCTGGAAAGGCCTTTAGTGGTCATTTGGTCCAGTCTTTTTCCTTCCTTCCTTCCTTCCTTCCTTCCTTCCTTCCTTCCTTCCTTCCTTCCTTCCTTCCTTCCTTCCTTCCTTCCTTCCTTCCTTCCTTCCTTCCTTCCTTCCTTCCTTCCTTCCTTCCTTCCTTCCTTCCTTCCTTCCTTCCTTCCTCCCTTCCCTTCCTTCCTTTCTGCCTTAGTATCAATTCTAAGACAGAAGGGCAAGGGCTAGGCAAATGGGATTGTGACCCAGCTGGGCCACATAGTTAAGAAGTGTCTGAATCCAGATTTGAACTCCAGTCCTTCTAACTCCAGGCCTGGAACTTTCTCCACTGTGGCTCCTAGCTACTCCCAGTCCTCTCATTTCATAGATAAAGAAACTGACTGAGACTCAGAGGAGGCAGGTGACTTGCCCATGGTCACAAAGATAGTAAGTAGCAATGTTGAAATTTGAAACCTGGTCTTCACCCTCCAAATTTAGGTCAGGCATGGTTGGGTCTTGAGACAGGGAGATGGGCTGGTTGGTTTCTGGAGGTCCTAGGAGTCTGTGGATGACCTAGGTGACTTCATGGATGGCCAAGGGAGAAGCACTAATTCAAGTAAGCACCCCAGGGTCTTTGCCTTGTTTCCTCTTCTAGCCCTACCTAACCCAACTTAACCCAAATCAACCCAGTGCCATCCACCATCTCATTCTGTTGCTATTCCTGTACCTCTAACCCTGGAAGCCTTAGTGCCAATTCTTTAATTGGGTCAATTGTTTTGGATGCTCTAAGAGTCTAATATCTTCTTCAAGGTCTCCAGAATAATCCCTTGTGACTCTTTTGTTGAGGTCAAAGTCAGTCATCTTCCCCAAATGCTTTAGGAAAAATCCTAATGATCATTGTGTTTCTGTAACACTTTAAGACTTATTAAACTCTTTAATTTTTTTTAAAACAAAAAGCCCATGAGACAGGTATTGCAAGTATAAGCCAAGTACCCAAAACCCATTGGTATGGGACTTTCTCCTCATTGGTGGAGATCAGTTTCCTGCCTCTTACTGACCTTGGGCAAGTCTCTTGGCTTCATCTGTAAAATGAGAGGTTGGACTTGAAGATCTATAAGGTCCTTTCTACCTCCAAATCTATGTTGTGATCTTGTTCAATAAGCCCCTGAGACCCCAAACCATAAATGCTATCCCAGATCTGGTCCTGATACATCTTAGGACCACAGATTTAGAATTGGAAGGGACTTTAGAGGCCATTTAGCCCAATCACCCTTTTACCGGTGGGGAAACTAGGGCTCAGAGAGATTAGGTGACCTCTTCTAGGTAATATACTTCATGAGTGATAGAGACAGGATTTGAACCAAAGTCTTCAGGTTCCAAATTCCCTGCTGTTTGTTTTATTTCCCTCTTTTTTCTTCCATTCCTCAACTCTCTCAATTAAGCTCCCTGAATGCAGATGGTTGTTGTTCAGTCTTTTCAGTCATGTCCTGCCCTTTTCCATCTTATATAGGGATGGTTTTTTTTTTCAAAGATACTGGAGTGTTTTGCCATTTCCTTCTTCAGTTCATTTTTCAGAGGAGGAAACTGAGGCAAACATGATTAAGTGTCTTGTCCAGGGTCACATAACTAGTAAGTATCTGAGGCTAGATTTGAACTCAGGTCATCTAGACTAAGTCCAGAGCTCTAACCACTGGTCCCTAGGGGGAGGTACTGTTTTCTTGTTTTATCTTTGTATCCTGAACTTCGAACAGTGCTTGTTGCACCTTAGATCTGTGATTTCACCAGTGTAGAGAACTCACAAAAAGGGAACATATTCTTTTAAGCAGAATAATAGCTGCCTTGGACCCAAGAGGCTAAATAATTGCCCATGGTTGCACAACTAGTATGGGTAAGAGGCAGATTCTGGACCCAGGTGTACCTGCCAACCTGGCTTCCTGTTTATAGTAGGTGCTTTATAGATGCTTCTTGGAGTAGAATGTCACCTACTCCATGAAGCCTTCCTTAATACCCTCTGGTCTTGGAGAAAGGAAGACCTCAATCCTGCCTCAGACACTTAAGGGGTGTGTAACCTGGAGCAAGTCACTTAAACTTTTTCAGCCTCCACTTTCCTGGTCTATAAACCAAAGAATGGGAATCAATGACCTCAAAGAGCTCTACCCACTCTAAATCCAGGATTCTAGAATTCTTTCCCTCAGATTCCAGGGGGCATGTTTTAAACTTCTCCAATGCGCCTGTCCTATGTGTATATATAAAATATTTATTATATATAAATATTTATTTATTATATACATACATATATTTAACTCTTACCTTCCATCTTAGAGTCAATACTATGTATTGGTTCTAAGGCAGAAGAGTGATAAGGGCTAGGGAGCAGGGGTTAAGTGACTTGCCTAGTTAGGAAGTATCTGAGGTCAAATTTGAACCCAGGACCTTCTGTCTCCAGACCTGGCTCTCTCTCCACTGAGCCACCTAGCTGTCCTCACTTGTCCTATATCCTTATTTATACTACTCACCTGTGTGTATCTTGCCCTCTTACTAGACCGGGAGCTCTAGAAAGGCAGAGAAAATGGTTTATCTAAACCTTGTTATCTCCCCTGAAGTTCAGTACAGGACTCTGCACACAGTCAGAGCTGAAGACATGTTTATTAAATTGTGGAATCTAGTTGCCTAGAAAGGTAACTAAATATTGTGGCAGAGAGAGCACTAAATTTAGAGTCAGGGAGATCCAAGTTCAAAACCTGTCTTAGACCAGTGAAGTGATCCTATATATCCTATATAATAATTTCCCCCCCTGTGCCTTAGTTTCTCATCTATAGAATTAAGGGGTTGGGCTCTGTGGCCCCCAGGGTCCCCCGATTCACTGGTGGATATTCTTTTATTTTCCCAAATAAAGTTTTCCTTGTCTCTCCAAGGCAGGACTGAAGCCACCTGGGGAAAGGGTGTTAGATTGGCTTAGTTAACCCAGTCTGCTGTAAATACATTATTTCCCTGAACTCCATCTTGGAAAATATACATACATAAACTCATTAACTCACATGTATATACACCAAACTTTCCATAACTTGAGAAGCAACTGGAGAACTGAGCTGCCCACAGACTTCATTGCTGAGTTGGGTCTGGTCTGTGTTATGGGACGAAGGAAGGGGATGTTCTCTCTCTGATCTCTGCTTCACCCAATTCATTTAGGCAAGTCATCCTTGGAGAGCTGAATGATAAATGGTCAGAAGGGCTCTAGAGATCTGGGTTCTAGGTGTGGTTCTGCCACTTACTGCCTATCTGTGTGTGTTACATAAAGTAGAAACCCCACCAATACTTGTGGACTGAACTAGATATACAAGCTGGGACTCTGTGGTTCCTAGTTTCTTCCTTTGTAAATTGAGGGAGTTGGACCAGATCATCCTTAAGATCCTTTCATGCCTTGATATTCTATGCTTTGAAGACACTTCTAGCCTTGATATTCTGTGTTGTGTTGTCTCCCAGTTCCAAGATGCTATATTTTATTTGCTAAGATCCCTCTCAAATATAACATTCCATGTTCCAGAGTCTTTTGTAGCTTGTTAAGGTCTGATATTCCATGTTCTAAGGTTCCCTCCAGCTCTGACATTCTGTGTTCCAAGATCCCTTTGTAGCTTTCATATTCTGCATTCTTGAGAGCTGTTTAACATCTAATATTCTGTTCTAAGACTCCTTCTAGTTCTGACATTCTATATTCTGTGGTCCCTTTGTAGCTTTGACATTCCATGCTCTTAGGTGCCCTTTACAGTCTAATATTCTATGTTCAAAGGTTCCCTCCATGTTCTGTGGTCCCCTTGTAGCTTTGATATTCTATACTTTTAAGAACCCTTCAGGGATACCTATAATGGACAAAGTGCCAAGCCTGGAGAGAGGTCCTGGGTTCAAATCTAGCCCCAGCAACTTCCTAGCTATGTGACCCTGGGCAAGTCACTTTTTCCCAGTTGCTCAGCCACTCTTCTGCCTTGGAAAGGATACTCAGTATTGATTTTAAGACAGAAGGTTAGAGTTATTAAAAAATGAAAAAAGATCCCTTCAAGGTCTAATATTCTATGTTATAAAGTCCCTTTATAGCTTTGATATTCTATGGCTCTTTTTAAAAAAATTTAAATTTTTATACCCTTACCTTCTGTATTGGAACCAATATTGGTTCCAAGGCAGAAGAGCAGTAAGGACTAGGCAATGGGGGTTAAGTGACTTTCCAAGGGTCATATAGCTAGGAAGTATCTGAGGTCAGATTTGAACCTAGGACCTTTCATCTCCATGCCTGATTCCCAATCCACTGAGCCATCCAGCTGCCCCCTGATATTCTCTGCTCTTAAGAGCCCTTCAAGGTCTAATATTCTGTTATAAGGTTCTCTCCAGCTCTGACATAATCTGTTCTAAGATTCCTTTCTAAATGTGCTTTAAGGTCTCTTCTAGATCTGACAGTATATGTTCTAAGGCTCTTTCTAGCTCTAAAATTCTCTAGTGTTTACTCTGAGGCCCCCTTGCTAGCTTCAATAGTCCCTGTTTTAAAGTATCTTCAAGCTCTAATAATCGGTGTTCTAAGGTCCCTTTTTTAGTTCTGATATTCTATATTTCAATGTCCCTCCAGACTCTGACATTCTGTATACTACGGTTAAGCTTTCTTTTAGTTTTGACATTCTGTCATTTGGTGATATGGCAGGCCCTAGTGTAATTAGATCAAACAGATTCAACAGTGCAGGGTGGGAAGGTGCCCATCAGACAATATAATGAAATTAGACTAGAAAAGTTCATGTGAGTTCATGGGAATTGATCAGGAAAAAGAGAAGTGGGAGAAGGTCTCCAGATTTAGAATCTAGGCTAGAGGGAACCTGATGATGTCTTTGTTATTTTTTTTAACTTTTACCCTCTGTCTTAGAATCAATACTAGGTATTGGTTCTAGGAAGAGTGGAAAGGGCTAGGCAATTGGTCTTAGGTGACTTGCTCAGGATTATGTAGCTAGGAAGTGTCTGAGGTCAGATTTGAACCCAGGACCTCCTGTCTCTAGTCCTGGTGCTCTATCCACTGAGCCACCTACCTGCTCCCTGTTATGTCTTGAGATGTGATGCTCCTTAGTAGGAAGAGGTCCTTGAGGGATAGTAAGGAAGACCAAGATCAAGTTAGATTGAGTTGGGTAGGGCTCGAGGAGAAGAGTTTAGATTTCTCCCTAGACTGCCATAAGACCAAATAATTCATAGATTCCCAGAACCTCCAGGGGCCATCTAGTCCATCTTCTTATCCTAAGGGCAGGTCATATCTGATGTGGAGTCAGAAGACATGTTTTCGAGGCTTGGCTGTATCTCTTTGGTCGGTGACCACTGGCAAGTCATCTAACCTTTCTGGGCCTCGAGATCCTTAAATGTGAAAGGAAGGCTTTGCACTTGATATTCTCCAGAGGTTTTCCCTCTGGTATTGCCAGAAAGGCCAGTTTAGTGTGGTCAGTCAGTGAAAAAAGCATTTATTAAGCACCTACTATTGTCAGGTACTGTGAAAAGAAAGGTAGGTCTTAAGGAATTCATAGTATAATGGGGAGACAACTGGCAAACAACTATGTGCGAACAAGATTTATACAAGATAAACTAGAGATAATCAGTAGAGGGAAGGCACTGTCATTAAGGGGCAGCTAAGTGGCACAGTGGGTAGAGTGCCAGACTCATCTTTCTGAGTTCAAATCTGGCTTCAGACACTTAGTGGTTGTGTGACTCTGGACAAGTCACTTCACCCTGTTTGCCTCAGTTTCTTTATCTATAAAAATGAGCTGGAAAAGGAAATGGCAAACTACTCCAGTACCTCCTTTTCCAAGAAAACCCCAAATAGGAGTCATGAAGAGTTGGACATGACTGGACAATGACTGAACAACAACAACCATCATTAAAGGGGATCAGGAAAGGCTTCCTGTAGAAGGTAGGATTTTAGCTGGAATTTGAAGGATGCCAAGAGTAAAAAGTGTGCTAGACTTGGAGCCCTCTGCTCTGATTCTGAATTTGATATTTATTGGTTTTGTGATCTTGGTCAAGTCAGTTTCCTCACCTCCAAAATGAGAATAATAATACTTAAAATTTTTTCTTTTTAAACCTTTACCTTATATCTTAGAATCAACACTAAATATTGGTTCCAAGGCAGAAGAGCAGTAAGGACTAGGCAACTGGGGTTAAGTGACTTGCCCAGGGTCACGTTGCTAGGAAATATTTAAGGTCAAATTTGAACTCAAGAACTCTCATCTCCAGGCCTGGCTCTCTAACCATTGAGCAACCTAACTGCCCCAATAATAATACTTTCCATACCTACTTTAGACCTTTCAAGTCCCATTCATGAAGCTGCTATAATAGTAGAGGCAGCTAGAGGACTCAGTGGAAAGGGTTCTGAGCCCGGAGTTAGGAAGAACTGAGTTCAAATATGGACTCAGATACTTATTAGCTGGGTGATGATAGGCAGGTCACAACCTCTATTTGCCTTAGTTCACTGGAGAAGAAAAATGGCAAACCACTCCATTGTCTTTACCAAGAAAACTCCATAAAGGGGTCATGAGGAGTCAGATACAAGTCAACCAAAAACCAATTATTCCTATGACTTTTAGTTGCTATAATTTCTTTCTCCACATAGGAAGAAGAAGGATGAAACTTCTTTTCCATGGACTTGGAGGACAGAATTAGCTTTAACAGTGGAAATTTCAGAGAGGAAAATTTCTTCTGGGTTGAAGAAGAACTTCCTGACAGTGAAGAGTTAGACAGCAATGGGATGAGTTGTCTCTTGGGGTGTCGTGATCTCCCCATCCCTGGTGGTATCCAAGCAGCCTGGATGCTGTGGCTTTGTGCTTGGATGGGGGAGCTGGGCTAGATGCCCTCTGGAAGCCTCTTTCATCCCAAAGATTCTAGGATCCACAGGTGTTGCTTCTAGTCTCATTGTACTAATCCTGGCAATCTGTTGAGTGCCCAGGTGCCCTCCTCAACTGGTTTAATGGGCTCCAGGGAAAGTTCTGGAGGAGGACCAGCCCCTGAGCTCTGGGGCCTCTTGTGGGTGGCACAAGGAACCCTTTTCTGGCTGGTTCCCTTCTAACTACTATTCTCTCAAAGCTGAGTTCCTGGTGTAGGAAAGGGCTGGGTGGCTTCTCTTGGACCACTCTGCCTGAGACTGAAAGCCAGCCGGTTGGCACGGTCTGCCTGGGAGCCACCGCCAGCTTCCTTTGGCACTTTATTGGCAAAGGCGATGACATTTATTTCAGTTAGGTGGGTGGAGCTGTTAGGCAAACTCCCTGCTCTCCCCATTCGCTGATGAATATTCATGTCTCGAGCAATCTGCATCAGCCAGACTTTCCTAGTGTTTCTCCTCCCCCCTCTTCCTTTCCTTATTCCTTTTCTCTTCTTTCTTCCTCTCTCCATCTCCCCCATCTTTAAATGCTGTAGCTCGGTCTAAGCTCAAGGGACAGACGTTCACCTGTTTAGGACGAGACCCGTCTTTTCATTCTGAGGCAGTGAGCAAAGCATGGAGGTGGCAGGCTTGATGCTCACTCTCCTCTCTCACTTGATAGTGGTCCTGGTCCTGATTAATTTCACCTTTGTGAGCCTCAGTTTCCTCCTGTGTAAAATGGGAATAATAATACTTGTGTAGCCAAAGTGGCATTCCTAACATGTCAGATCTGATTCAGAAAATCTCCCCCGGCTCCCTAGTTCCTCTAGGCTCAAAGGCAAACTCATTAGCCTCGAATTTAAAGACCCCCACCAGTCTTATTTGATCTCATATTCCTCTTCATGTACTCTCTGTTCAAGTCAAACTTGTCTTCTGGCTATTCTCTGCCCATGATTTCATCTTCTGCTTCCCTGCCTTTGTATAGGTTGTCCCCTGTGCCTTGAATGCTCTCCCTCACCTCTGCCCCTTAGAATGCTGGGTTTCTTTTAAAGCACAGGTTGTTGTTGTTAAGTCATTTCAGTTGTGCTTGACTCTTCATGACTCCACTTGGGGTCTTCTTGGCAAAGATGGTGGAGTGTTTTTTTTTTCCATTCTAATCTCCATTTTACAGATGAGGAAACTGAGGCAAAGAGGGTTAAATGACTTGCCCAGAGTCACACAGCTAGTTAAGTGTCTGAGGCTGGATTTGAACTCAGGGCCTCCTGATTGCAGGAACAACACTCTATTAACTGTACCTCCTAGCTGTTGTCACTTCCTGATTCTCCTAGTTATTATTGCTTTTTTCTTTTGAAATCGCTGTCTTATATTGTACATGCTTTGCACTTGCCTAGGTGTATATTTGTTTAATCCCCAACCTGGAGAATGTAAGCCCCTTGAAGGTAAGGATTATTTGATTTTATTTTTCTTTGTGGCTCTAACACTTTGCATAGTGTCTTGCACACCATTACTTAATGGGTGTTTGCTGAAACTAACCAAATGGAGAAAATGCTTTAAAAACCTTTAAGTTCTATAGAGACGGCAGTTATCAACCTGCTGATTTGTATTGTCTTTGGAAACAGGCCCTGGAGAAGAGGTGCTGGAATTGAGGATGCCATGTCTCTGGTGTGGATCCTGGACAAGGCCAGCAGTTGGGGGGAGACCAGGGGGAAGGTCTGCTTTCGCCCATCTTCTTTACATGAGAGACAATAGGCTGGAAGAGAAAAGATGCCAGACTTTGATTCAGGAGGCCTGAGTCTGAAGGCCAGCTCTGACTCTCAGCAGCTGTGCTCTTGAATAAGGTACAGAGCTCTGACCCTCTCAGAAATGTCTAAAATTGAGTGTTGAACTTAAATGGTCTGCTTTGGAAGGGCTGGGATGAGGCAAGCACTTTGCAGGGAACTAGGATTCTTATTCCCGGGGCTTGGGCCTGGGGTGCCCATGGGCAGCAGGGCAAAGCAGCTGTGAGGAGCAGAGGTCCTATTCTGCTTGGCCTCCAAGGCTGTTATAGGGATAAGGTAGGGCCCCTGGGCACGTGCCCAATGGGATGCTAGAGGGTCATAGGCTTGACCATCTGCTTTCTGACCAGCCTTGGGTCATGCTTATATGTATGATTCTATGCTGGCTCCTCATTAGAGGGGGAGCTCCCAGAGGGCTAGCTTTTTGACTTTCTCTGTGGCCTGGCACCTAGACCAGTGCCTGGTACATAGTAAGCATTTAATGTTTGTTGACCAACTGACATGTGGGGTCTTTCTGTGGAAGGAGAGCAATGTTGTCCTCTCCCTTCCTTCCTTCCTTCCTTCCTTCCTTCCTTCCTTCCTTCCTTCCTTCCTTCCTTCCTTCCTTCCTTCCTTCCTTCCTTCCTTTCTTTCTTTCTTTCTTTCTTTCTTTCTTTCTTTCTTTCTTTCTTTCTTTCTTTCTTTCTTTCTTTCTTTCTTTCTTTCTTTCTTTCTTTCTTTCTTTCTTTCTTTCTTTCTTTCTTTCTTTCTTTCTTTCTTTCTTTCTTTCTTTCTTTCTTTCTTTCTTTCTCTCTTTCTTTCTCTCTTTCTTTCTTTCTTTCTCTCTCTCTCTCTCTCTCTCTCTCTCTCTCTCTCTCTCTCTCTCTCTCTCTCTCTCTCTTCCTCCTTTCTCTCTCTCTCTCCCTTCCTCCTTTCTCTCTCTCTCTCCCTTCCTCCTTTCTCTCTCTCTCTCTCTCTCTCTCTCTCTCTCTCTCTCTCTCTCTCTCTCTCTCTCTCTCTCTCTCTCTCTCTCTCTCTCTCTCTCTCTCCCTCCCTCTCTCTCTCCCTCTCTCCCTCTCTCTCTCTCCCCCCCCCTCTTCCCCCCCTTATCTTCTATCTTAGAGGCAATGTTGTGTATTGGTTCCAAGGTAGAAGAGTGAAGAGTGTAAGGGGCTAGGTAATGGGGGCTGTGTGACTCGCCCAAGGTCACACAGCTGGGAAGTGTCTGAGGTCAAATTTGAACCCAGGACTTCCCATCTCTAGGCCTAACTCGAAACCCACTGAGCCACCCAGTTGCTCCCAATACCACCTCTTTTCAAAGGCGTGGTTCCGGAGCTCACTCCTTCACAAAACCTTCTCTGATCTCCTTGGTCTTTCTCAGGTAGGAGCACACTGGTAAAAGTTTAACAACTGGTTCCCTGACACTTTTTAGAGTTTAATTTGCATTATTTATACTTTCTTCATCACTCTCTTAGGTCTAGACAATCAATAATAAGGCAGTAAGTCAAGCCTTAATTTGTAGCCTTTGATTTCCAAGGTATTCAATGGTTTCACTGAAAATTTAACAACCTGCTTCTAGGAGGTTAGGTGGTTCCAGCAAACCCCTGCCTCAGGCCTCCATTCTATCACTTCCTTTGCTCAAGATCTCCTTGTGATGCTGTTTATTATAGTTTTCTTATTGTCGACCTTAGACTGCAAGCCTATAGGAGGGCAGGGATTGTGTCTTAGCGACACTCCATTTCTTCAGAGCTGAGCATTGGCTCTTCATGCATTGAATTGTATAAAATAATATAAATGAACAAAATAAAATTAAAAAATCAAATAATATAAATCACAAGTCAAATCAACTCAAAATAAAACATCAAATAACTATAAATAAACATTTAATCACTGTTTACTGGAGTTGAATGTGTGTCGGTCTGGGCAGGTATGTGAGTCCGTAGATGTGTGCGAGCCTGGCGGCAGCCCTCAGAATATATCCTGGGGTCTGTGTGCCTAGGTGAGTGCCCGCAGCTTTGAAAGCCTGTGGCGTTGGGGCTGGGGGCTGGGGGCTGGGGGTGGGGGCGAGGCAGTGTCTCGGGGTACAGGGAAAAGCATGCGCTTCTGGGGGGCGTCAGTCTGTGCCTGGATTTTTCCTTGTATATGTTCACCCTCAGCCCCCGCCCTTCCTCATCATACTGAGAGCTAATTTTCCTGCTTCCAAATGTTTGCAGATCAAGTCTGAGAATGTGAACAGAAGGTCTCCCAGCACAGAGCGTCCTGAAATCCCTTTTTGTTTCCCCTTCTTTCTCTTTCCATCAAAATAGCACCGTCAGGCTCTCTCCTCGATCAAACCTGACCTGTCATTAACCCATTCTTCCTTCCCAGGGGCTCGTGGGGCTCGTGGGGCTGGCCGCCCGGTACTGCAGGGGAAGGTGCCCGCCGCCTCCCTGGCCCCGCGCCAGTCACCCCCATGGCGGGGCAGCTCCCTGGCACCAGTCTTGCTAGAGCCTGCTGGGCAGCAAACCCTCCCGATTTACAAATATGCAAATGGGAAGGCGCTTCTTATATGCAAATGGGACATTACAGGCAGCTAATTAGGGTCAAAAGAATTATTCAAACCAATTAGTGAAACCAATCCCCTCTTGTTTGGAGTGGCCGAGACTGCTTTCGAAGCAGCCGAAGCTGGGCATTGGCTCGCTCCTCCATGACGTCATCTCATCCAGCATTCCCCTGTCTGGTGGCCTGGGAGCTGCCCTTCACCCGGGCTCTGGAAGCACAGAACGCCAGAGTTGGAAGAGGCCTGAGAATATAGAAGGGCAGGCTGAGAGGGACCCGTAGAACTCACTGGACCGAGACCGTGAGAGTGGCGCTGGAGAGGATCTTAGAACTCGCAGAAAATAAATGTTAGCACTGCAAAGGACCTTAGAACACAGAATGTAGAATGTGTATTGAGGGTCAGAGCTGGGAAAAAGTCTGTGTGCGAATGGGAGGGCCATCTAGTCCAGCGCTCTCATTTTACAGCTGGGGAAACTGAGTCCCAGAGAGGAAAGGATGCTACCTTGTTGTCATCCTTGGTGCCTTTTTTTTTTTTAACCCTTACCCCTTGTCTTAGAATGAATACCATGTATTGGTTCCAAAAGGTAAGTAATGGGGATTAAGTGACTTGCCCAGGGTCACACATGGAAGAAATTTTTGAGATCACATTTGAACCTAAGACTCCCCAATTCCAGGTCTGGTGCTCTATCCACTGTGCCATCTGGCTACCTCCTCTTCGTGTCTCTTGAACTTGCTCCATATACCTAATCTGTGGCTAAGTCTTCTTGTCATTTGTACCTTCATAACATCTTGTTTCATCACCTCACTCCAGGACTATTGCAATAGGACTGCTTGCTGGTTGGTCTGCCAGCCTTAAGTCCCTCCATTCTCCCTCCAGTTCCACTCAGATGCCATGAAATTGAGTGGGTGGACAAGAACAATTTGTTCGGCCAGGACAGTGGTTGAAGCAGGTGCTGTGGAGTGCTTTGAGCTTGGCCAGGCATCAAAGACACCTCGGTCATCCAGTGCATCCTGAGCAGTCAACATCAGCTCTTGACTTTGTTGACTCTGGAAAAGAGAGTGAGGCTGAAGACTTTGTGCAACTCTATCTCATTTAAATCTAATTTATGCTCAAATCAAAAGACATCACCAGTGATGTTGTTGTGGCCTTTTTTGAGTAGGAAGGACAACGACCAAGTCAGATGTTAACGTGAGCCTCCTGAAGGGCCCCTCTGATCCTGTGAACTCAATCTCCCCCAACTCAACAAATTCTGGTGGCTCCTTATTACTTCCAGGATCAAACAGAAAATCCTTTAGATTTGAAAGACATTCCTAGACCTGCCCCTCTTCCTATCTTCTCAGGCTTACACTTCACATTCAACAAGGGAGTCTTTTCTTTTAAACCCTTACCTTCTGTCTTAGAATGGTTCTAATTGTCGGTTCCAAGGCAGAAGAGGGGTAAGGGCTAGGCAGTCGGACACAGCTAGGAAGTATCTGAATCCAGATTGAACTCTTGTTTCCAGGCCTGGCTCTCTCTCTGCTGAAAAAGGAGTTCTAACTCCTTTCCATGTTCTCTATGATCCAGTGACACTGGTCTTCTTGTCATTCTTTCCATATGCCATATGAGGTGATAATTGCAAAGTGCTTGGCACAGTGCCTGGCACATAGTAGGTGTCACATGAATGCTTATTTCCTTCCTCTTCTTTGTAGATGACATTCTACCTCCAACCTTGGTGACCTCCTGGCTGGGATCCATGCTTAGAATTTTGTCCTTCACTTCTGCATGGTGGCTTCTGTGGTCTTCTTTAAAACTCACCTCAAATCCTGCTTTTGGCAATAAGCATTTTCTATGTAAAGAGCCTTCCCTTCGAGTCCATTTAGTCTATTTACTTTCTATTAACACTGTATATATTTTGTATATACCTAGTTGTTTGTGTGTTGTCTCCCTCATTAGAATGTGAGCTCCCTGAGGGAAGGGAACTGGTTTTTGACTTTCTTCATGCCTCTGGCTTAGCACAGTGCCTGGCACCCAGTTGGCTGGTTGGTTGTTGTTCTTCATTCTTGAAGAGGACCAAAATGAAATCACTCTGTTGAGGTGGACCTACAGTGTGTCTGACCATGGTTGATCAGAGCAATATTAGTTTGGGAGACTACCTCAGGTTGAGCACACATAGTCCACATGAACATTCGGGACAGAGATACCTCTTCTCTTTCCTTCAGAGCCTCCCAAACACTGAGCTAGCTCTGGTATAAGGAGTACCAACCTCCTCATTTAGGCAGACATCCCAGGAAAGTATATTGCCAAGGAAAGTGAACTTATCCACAGCATGTTCAATATTTCTCCGTTCACCATAACCAGTGGGTCCAGATACAGATGATGTGCTGCTGGCTAGTGGAGAACCTTCATTTTCTTGGTGTTAATCATCAGCCCAAAATAAGCACAAGCAGCAGAGAATCCATCCATGGTCTGCTGTGTTTCAGTCCCAGAGGCTGCATTTAGGGCACAATCACTTGCAAACAGAAAGTTGTGCACCAACTATCCCTCCACTTTAGCCTTAGCTTGTAGCCTTTTTAAGTGAAATAAATTGCCATCAATGTGGTAGCTGACCTTGATGTTATTTTCAAGCTCACTGAAGGCATCTGATAACATCGCTGAAAACATGCTAAAAAGTAGGAGAACATGTACTTGGCTCTGCTTCATTCCATTGGTGACTGGGAAAGCATGACAGCGGAGTCCAAGATCCAGAACCCACGCAAGCATGTTGATATGGAGCTTCCTAGTACATGGTAGAAGCTTAATAAATGCCTGTTGATTGATTGATTATAGTAGAAAGGGCAATGGGTTCAGAATCAAAGGATCCAGATTTGGATTGTAACCTCGGCACCGAAGACCCTGACGATTCATCTGGGTCATACCTTTCCCAGGTAGCAGTCTGAGGCTGAAAAGACTCAGGGTTCCCTCTGGATCTCAAGCACTGGCCACTTCCTGACCCTCCTGGTCACCACATCTGAAGACCCCAGCATAGACTTGACCAGGCTCTTTTGGACCAAGCAGGCAGTCCCAGAGCCTTGCCTCTGTCCTGTTGGGTTGCCCCTGAGTAGGGGGAAGGCAATGTATCTACGTCGATGGTGGAAGCTTTGGGCAAACCATCAGTCCTGGTCCATGCCCACTTGTTCTTGGTCCTCATTCCCATGATGCCTCAGACTGCAGTGGAGTGGCCTGGCTGTTGGGACCGCCCAATTGGGGATACTTAGCTTTCACTCCTATAGAAGGAATTTCTTGCTTTCCCTTTGACTCTGCTCACACCTCTGTCAGGCTGGTACAAGCCTCAGGCTGGCCCTGATCCACATCTGGGTGTGAAATTTGGCTGTGTCTGAGCTCACCAAGCCAGCAAGATCAGGAGAGCAGGCTAACATCAGCCTGGGGCCAGGGTCCCGGGCCAATGGGCGGGTGTGGGCCTGTGAGTTGGGGAGCCCTGCTTGGGCACAGGAGAGAAGCTGAGACTCATCTCTGCTCCTGCGTGTTGGGGTGTGCCACAGGAGGAAAGCCTTGACTGGACTGAGGGCAGGCAGTGAGAGGTATTCAGGCACCTGACAACAGAGTCTGGGCAAGTCAGCCTAGGTCTGTGAAGTTAGACTGTGGGAGTGTGGGTGTCTATCCCAATATATGCATGCAGATTATCTATATGCATATATCCCCTCTACCTGTGTGGGAGTAGGGATATTTTTTTATCCATCAATACCATACATAAAGCCTAGCACACAGTGCTAAATCACATTTCTCAGATGAACTAATGAATTATTGTCTTGGTTTTGTCATTTACTAGATGAGTGACCCTGGGCAATTCACTTACCTTTTATTTCCTCATTTGTAAATTGGGGAGCATCTTCTTCTAGTCCAACCAGACTAGAAGAGCTCAACGTTCTTTTCCAACTCTATCTTCATGAATATATGAAGAGATCCTTCATTGCCTCTTGTCTAGACATCACTTAACTGAACTCCCTTTTTCCAATCCTTCCCTTACCTAGTTGCTAAAGTGACATCATAAAAATAGATCTGATCATGCCTCCTCCCTATTAATTTCATTCATAGTGAGCTCTCCATCACAGTTTACCTTTTGTTTTTAAACCCATATCTTCTGTCTTAGATTCAATACTGTGTATTGGTTCTAAGGCAGAAAAGTAGTAAGGGCTAGGCAATGGGGATTAAGTGACTTTAAAGCTAGGAAGTATCTGAGGGCACATTTGAACCCAGGATATCTGTATGTCTTAAAAATTCTTTTTCCTGTATGCCTTTTAAGTTAGATGTTGTAGGAGATTTTTGGTCAAGCAGGTCTGGACTGGAAAAACTGTGTAATTTTGTTAACAGTGAGTTCTGAGGTCCATTCTTTCTAGCTCTCAATTCTATGACCTCCAAGATTTCATGGTTCTGTTTGTTCTAAAGCTACTCTTTTGAGCTGATTTAGAGATTATTAGAGTTATAATGGACCTAGAAATCAAGTCTAATCCTTTCATTTTAGCTTTTTGATATCTTTTGTTCATATATTTCTCTCCTAATGTTCTCCTGCCCATTGAACCCTCCCTTGTAACATAGCAGAAATCAATAAAACAACCCACTCAGACACCTTATCTGCCAGTGTTTGCAACATTTTGCATCTGTAGTTCTCCACTTCCCCACTAAGGAGGTCAAGTTTTTCATCATCCATCTTCTAGGGCCAGTAGAGGTTATTCTTCTTAATCAGAAGTTGGCCGCCTTTAAGTCTTGTTTTCATTCACTACAGTCATCAAGCATAGTTTTCTCCTGGTTTTACTCCACTAATTATAATTTGTTGTTGACATTATTATTAAGGGATAAAAATAAAAATGATGAAGGGATAAAAATGACCATTATCAATTCAGAGGCATCTTCTCATATTTCTCCTAGTTTTATATGCTCATCTTTTCTTATGGCAAAATGATCTTCCATTAAATTCATATTTTCTTTAGCCATTCCCCAATGGGTGGGATACCATTTTGTTTCAAGTCTTTTTTCCTTAATAAAAAGTGCTGCCATGAATATTTTGGTGTACGTGGGGGTTTTTCTTTGTCTTTGACATCCTTGGGAATCCCTTGTATTTTGTAGTTGAGAAAACAGGTCCAAAGGTCACAGATATAGTGTAAGAGCCCCTGCTTCCTAGTATGGGGTAGCTGGAGGACCATTGGGCTTTATCATGAAAGTGCTCAAACCCACTGTTTCCCAGCCCTCTTTTTGCCTGCCTCACCTGCTCAGGTAGGAGATCCCCTCCCCTGCCAGGTGTGTTAACTTCTGCTTGACTAGCTCCCAGAGCTCTATCAATTAAAGATGAAGCTTTTACCACCCCATTTGAATAATCTCCCTCAGCAGCTGGGCACTGAAGCCTGTGACCTTTCCTCCTTCCTTTTCAAGAAGCTCCCTCCCAGCTGTGCTCCAGCAGCCAGCCAGATGCCTCTAGCAGCTCCTGGGTTGTAGGACCTCCTGCAGGGTCATGGGCCAGAGAGCTCATTTGGCATCTGAGCCTAGAGAAGGAGGGAGGGGGATGGGGGGGGGAAGGAACCATCCTTGCCATATGATTTGATGCTCCTCATTTGATAGCTCCCTGAGGGCTCTTCCATGCATGACCCAGTATGATGGCATCTTCAGGGTGGCCGCAGTGCTCTGGTCTTGACCCACCTTCCTTTGGTGCCTCTAGGCTGGTCTGCAGGCAAATGTGGACTAGGGAAAAACCTCTTTGTGATCCCATCTTCTAGGCCTTTCCAGGCCTGGCACTCAATCCATTGAGCTGCTTCACTTCCTCCTAGCAACTCAATTGTTAGATAGCTTTGATTGTTGGGAATTTCTTTCTTATGCTGTCTAAATCTGCCTACCTAAAACTTTCAATCCCCCATAGGCCCATTGGCACCAAATTAAACAAATATATTTCCTTTTCTGATATCCTATGGCACTCTCTTGATAATAAGGAAAATGACTTATACAAAAATATTTATAGCCAAGCTCTTTGTGGTGGCAAAATTTGGAAAATGAGTGGATATCCCTTGATTGGGGTATGAATGGCTGAACAAATGGTAGTATCTGTTGGTGATGGAATATATTGTGCTAAAAGAAATAATAAACTGGAGGAATTCCATGTGAACTGGAATGACCTCCAGGAATTGATGCAGAGTGAGAGGAGCAGAACCAGGAGAACATTGTACACAGAGACCGATACACTGTGGCACAATCAAATGTAATGGACTTCTCTACAAGCAGCAATGCAATGATCCAGGACAATTCGGAGGGACTCATGAGAAAGATGCTATCCACATCCAGAGAAAGAACTGTGGGAGTAGAAACACAGAAGTAAAACAACTGCTTGATCACATGGGTTGATGGGGATATGAGTGGGGATGTAGACTCTAAATGATCACCCTGGTGCAAATATCAATAATATGGAAATAGGTCTTGATCCATGACACATGTAAACCCAGTGGAATTGCTTGTTAGCTACAGGGGGAGGGGGAGGGGAAGGAAAGAAATGAATCATGTAACCATGGAAAAATATTCTAAATTAAATAAAAATTTTCAACCCAATGGCACTCTCTTGGCTCTTAGTGAGCCACGGAGGCTCCTGAGGGTTTGGGTCATAGAGCTTCACCAGTCCTAGACCTCCTGTAGTATGGCAGCACCTATTCCCCCCCAGTGATCTTGATATTCATCATAGCCACTGGAGTTTTCTGGCAATGACATGGCAGGAGGGGCCCCCCCACCAGTGGTAGCCTTGAGACAAGTTCTTGCATGGTACTTTCCACTTCCCAGAAGTCTTCTTGGCACCCTCCCTGGCTTCTCAGACAATCTCACTAAGCTTTGCCTGAAAGAAACCAGTCTGTTGGCAAAGAAAGTCCATGGAAATATATCCTAGAGGAAGAAGTTATATTGACCCCTGGCACTTCAATATGTGCCTCTTAGGTAGGTGGGTAAGGGGTGAGGATGATTAATTGAGAGGCAATGACATTTG